>NC_041386.1:488057571-488076774 GCF_002162155.2 Triticum dicoccoides
AGGGAGATCCAATCTTCCCTAGCCACCGCCCCCTAGGGGATACCCTAGGGCGCCTCCCCCTCCCCCTTCCCCCTATATATAGTGGGGGTGGGAGGGCAGCCATACCCTTCCCCTGGCGCAGCCCTCTCCCCCTCTCGAACACCTCCTCCTCCGTCACGCTTGGCGAAGCTCTGCCGGAGAACCACGAGCTCCATCACCACCACGCCGTCATGATGTCGGAGTTCTCCCTCAACTTCTCCTCTCCCCTTGCTAGATCAAGAAGGAGAAGACGTCCCTGGGCTGTACGTGTGTTGAACGCGGAGGCGCCGTCCGTTCGGCGTTAGATCGGATCTTCCGCGATTTGAATCGCCGTGAGTACGACTCCATCAACCGTGTTCTTCTGACACTTCCGCTTAGCAATCTTCAAGGGTATGAAGATGCACTCCCTCCCTCCCTCTCTCTCTCTCTCTCTCTCTCTCTCTCTCTCTCTCTCTCGTTGCTAGCATATCCTAGATTGATCTTGGTGACACGTAGGAAAATTTTGAATTATTACTACGATCCCCAATAGTGGCATCAGAGCCAGGTCTATGCGTACATTCTTTGCACGAGTAGAACACAAAGTAGTTGTGGGCGATGATTTGGTCAATTTGCTTACCGTTACTAGTCTTATCTTGATTCGGCGGCATTGTGGGATGAAGCGGCCCGGACCGACCTTACACGTACGCTTACGTGAGACTGGTTCCACCGACAGACATGCACTTGATGCATAAGGTGGCTAGCGGGTGTCTGTCTCTCCCACTTTAGTCGGATCAGATTCGATGAAGATATGGCCAAAAGGATGTGATGAATTATATATATATATAGTGATACTATTCATCACCCAGGATGCAGAATAAGTTATTCTTCACCCGAGGTAATCTTGCGATCATTTCCGAATTAAATTACGTTTGGAATTCAAATAGTTACATTTCAATTGATTCACTACGTAAAATTTGGCATAAGAAAATTAAAATATAGGTCATAATACAAGAAAATCTGTAGTTTATGTGTATTTTACACTATGTTTCTACGTTTGTAATTTTACATAACATAAAATATTTTTTACGACGATTATATATTTTCTTACGGTCTGTTTTTACGTCGGAAATAAGACAAAACTTACGGAACGTAAAATTACGGTGCAGTGATGATAAAATAGAGGGGGGTGAAGAATAACTATTCCTCACCCAGGGTGACGAATAGCGCGACCCTATATATATATATATATGTGTGTGTGTGTGTGTGTGTGTGTGTGTGTGTGTGTGATGTATGAGATTGATCATGTTCTTGTAATAGGATTCACGACTTGCATGTCGATGAGTATGACAACCGGCAGGATCCATCGGAGTTGTCTTAATTTATTGTATGACCAGCGTGTCAATGAAAAACGCCATGTAATTACTTTACTTTATTGCTAACCGTTAGCCATAGTAGTAGAAGTAATAGTTGGCGAGACAACTTCATGAAGACACGATGATGGAGATCATGGTGTCATGCCGGTGACGAAGGTGATCATGCCGCGCCTCGAAGATGGAGATCTAAAGGCGCAAGATGATATTGGCCATATCATGTCACTTTATGATTTGCATGTGATGTTTATCATGTTTGCATCTTATTTGCTTATAATGATGGTAGCATAAATAAGATGATCCCTCACAAAAATTCAAGGAAGTGTTTCCCCTAACTGTGCACCGTTGCAAAGGATCGTTGTTTCGAAGCACCACGTGATGATTGGGTGTGATAGATTCTAATGTTCGCATACAATGGGTGTAAGCCAGATTTACACATGCGAAACACTTAGGTTGACTTGACGAGCCTATCATGTACAGACATGGCCTCGGAACACAAGAGACCAAAAGGTCGAACATGAGTCGTATAGTAGATGCGATCAACATGGAGATGTTCACCGTAGATGACTAGTCCATCTCACGTGATGATCGGACACGGCCTAGTCGATTCGGATCATGTATCACTTAGATGAATAGAGGTATGTCTATCTAAGTGGGAGTTCATTAATAATTTGATTAGATGAACTTAATTATCATGAACTTAGTCTAAAGTTGTCTTTAGAATCTATCCTGTAGATCCAATGGCCCATGCCAATGTTGCCCTCAACTTCAACGCGTTCTTAGAGAAAACCAAACTGAAAGATGATGGTAGCAACTATACGGATTGGGTTCGTAACTTGAGGATCATCCTCATAGCTGCCAAGAAAGCATATGTCCTTGAAGCACCGCTAGGTGAAGCACCCATTTTCCCAGTAACTCAAGACGTTATGAACGCCTGGCAGTCGTGTAGTGATCATTACTCCCTTGTTTAGTGTGGCATGCTTTACAGCTTAGAATCGGGGCTCCAAAAGCATTTTGAGCAGCACGGAGCATATGAGATGTTCCAAGAGCTGAAAATGGTTTCCCAAGCTCATGCCCGAGTCAAGAGATATGAAGTCTTTCACAAGTTCTAAAGTTGTAAGATGGAGGAAAACAGTTCTGTCAGCGAGCATATACTCAAAATGTCTGGGTTGCACAACCGCTTGTCTCAGCTGGGAGTTAATCTTCTAGATGACTCGGTCATTGACAGGATCCTCCAGTCGCTTCCACCTAGCTACAAGATCTTTGTGATGAACTACAATATTCAAGGGATGGAGAAGTCCATTCCTAAGTTATATTCAATGCTGAAATCAGCGGAGGTGGAAATCAAAAAGGAACACCATGTGTTGATGGTGAATAAGACCACTAGTTTCAAGAAAGGCAAGGGTAAGAAGAACTTCAAGAAGGACGACAAGGGAATTGCCGCACCCGGTAAGCCAGTTGCCGGGAAGAAGCCAAAGAATGGACCCAAGCCTGAGACTGAGTGCTTTTATTGCAAGGGAAATGGTCACTGGAAGCGGAACTGCCCCAAATACTTAGCGAGTAAGAAGGCCGGCAACACCAAAGGTATATATGATATACATGTTATTGATGTGTACCTTACCAGCACTCGTAGTAGCTCCTGGGTATTTGATACTGGTGTGGCTGGTCATATTTGTAACTCAAAACAGGAGCTGCGGAATAAGCGGAGACTGGAAAAGGACGAGGTGACAATGCGCGTTAGGAATGGTTCCAAGGTCGATGTGATCGCCGTCGGCACGCTGCCTCTACATCTATCTCCAGGATTAGTTTTAAACCTCAATAATTGTTATTTAGTACCAGCTTTGAGCATGAACATTGTATCAGGATCTCGTTTAATGCGAGATGGCTACTCATTTAAATCCGAGAATAATGTTTGTTCTATTTATATGAGAGATATGTTTTATGGTCATGCCCCGCTGGTCAATGGTTTATTTTTTATTGAATCTCGAACGTGATGTTACACATATTCATAGTATGAATGCCAAAAGATGTAAGGTTGGTAATGATAGTCCCACATACTTGTGGCACTGCCGCCTTGGTCACATTGGTGTCAAACGTATGAAGAAACTCCATGCAGATGGACTTTTGGAGTCTCTTGATTATGAATCATTTGACACGTGTGTACCATGCCTCATGGGAAAAATGACCAAGACTCCGTTCTCCGGAACAATGGAGCGAGCAACCAATTTATTGGAAATCATACATACTGATGTGTGCAGTCCAATGAGCGTTGAGGCTCGCGGTGGCTATCGTTATGTTCTCACCCTCGCTGATGACTTAAGTAGATATGGGTATGTCTATTTAATGAAACACAAGTCTGAGACCTTTGAAAAGTTCAAGGAATTTCAGAGTGAGGTAGAGAATCAATGTGACAGGAAAATAAAGTTCTTACGATCAGATCGTGGAGGGGAATATTTGAGTCACGAGTTTGGCACGCACTTAAAGGAAATGTGGAATTGTTTCACAACTCACGCCGCCTGGAACACCTCAGCGTAATGGTGTGATCGAACGTCGTAATCGCACTCTATTGGATATGGTGCGATCTATGATGTCTCTTACCAATCTACCGCTATCATTTTGGGGTTATGCTTTAGAGACTGCCGCATTCACTTTAAATAGGGCTCCGTCGAAATCCGTTGAGACGACACCGTATGAATTATGGTTTGGAAAGAAACCTAAGTTGTCATTTCTGAAAGTTTGGGGATGCGATTCTTATGTCAAGAAACTTCAACCTGAAAAGCTCAAACCCAAGTCAGGAAAATGTGTCTTCATAGGAAACCCTAAGGAAACTATTGGGTGTACCTTCTACCTCAGATTCGAAGGCAAGATCTTTGTTGCCAGGAATGGATCCTTTCTAGAGAAAGAGTTTCTCTCAGAAGAAGTAAGTGGGAGGAAAGTAGAACTTGATGAGGTACTACCTCTTGAACCGGAAAGTAGCGCAACTCAGGAAGATGTTTCTGTGGTGCCTACACCGACTAGAGAGGAAGTTAATGATGATGATCATGAAACTTCGGATCAAGGTGCTACTGAATTTCGTAGGTCCAAAAGAACACGTTTCGCATCAGAGTAGTACAGCAACCCTGTCTTGGAAATCACGTTGTTAGACAACAGTGAACCTTCGAACTATGAAGAAGTGATGGTGGGCCCGGATTCCAACAAATGGCTTGAAGCCATGAAATCCGAGATAGGATCCATGTATGAAAATGAAGTATGGACTTTGGCAGACTTGCCCAATGATCGGCAAGCAATAGAGAATAAATGGATCTTTAAGAAGAAGACTGACGCAGATGGTAATGTGACCATCTATAAGGCTCGGCTTATCGCTAAGGGTTATCGACAAGTTCAAGGGGTTGACTAGGATGAGACCTTCTCACCCGTAGCGAAGCTGAAGTCCGTCCAAATCATGTTAGCAATTGCCGCATTCTACGATTATGAGATATGGCAAATGACGTCAAAACGGCATTCCTTAATGGTTTCCTTAAGGAAGAATTGTATATGATGCAGACGGAAGGTTTTTCGATCCTAAGAATGCTGACAAGGTATGCAAGCTCCAACGCTCCATCTATGGGCTGGTGCAAGCATCTCGGAGTTGGAACATGTGCTTTGATGAAATGATCAAAGTGTTTGGGTTTATGCAGACTTATGGAGAAGCATGTGTTTACAAGAAAGTGAGTGGGAGCTCTGTAGCATTTCTCATGTTATATGTGGATGATATACTATTGATAGGAAATGATATAGAACTTTTGGAAAGCATAAAGGCCTACTTGAATAAGTGTTTTTCAATGAAGGATCTTGGAGAAGTTGCTTACATATTAGGCATCAAGATCTATAGAGATAGATCGAGACGCCTCATAGGTCTTCCGCAAAGCACATACCTTGACAAGATATTGAAGAAAATTAATATGGATCAGTCCAAGAAGGGGTTCTTGCCTGCATTGCAAGGTGTGAGATTGAGCATGGCTCAATGCCCGACCTCGGCAGAAGATAGAGAAAAGATGAGTGTCATCCCCTATACCTCAGCCATAGGGTCTATTATGTATGCCATGCTGTGTACTAGACCTGATGTGAACCTTGCCGTAAGTTTGGTAGGGTGGTACCAAAGTAATCCCGGCATGGAACACTGGACAACGGTCAAGAATATCCTGAAGTACCTGAAAAGGACTAAGGATATGTTTCTCGTTTATGGAGGTGACGAAGAGCTCGTCGTGAAGGGTTACGTCGATGCTAGCTTCACATAGATCTGGATGACTCCAAGTCACAAACCGGATACGTGTACATTTTGGATGGTGGGGCAGTCAGCTGGTGCAGTTGCAAGCAAAGCGTCGTGGCGGGATCTACATGTGAAGCAGAGTACATAGCAGCCTCGGAGGCAGCACAGGAAGCAGTCTGGATGAAGGAGTTCATCACCGACCTAGGAGTTATCCCTAGTGCGTCGGGCCCGATGACTCTCTTCTGTAACAACACTGGAGCCATTGCCCTTACCAAGGAGCCCAGGTTTCACAAGAAGACCAGGCATATCAAGCGTCACTTCAACTCCATTCATGAATATATTCAAGATGGAGACATAGATATTTGTAAAGTGCATACGGATCTGAATATCGCAAATCCGTTGACTAAACCTCTTCCACGAGCAAAACATGATCAACACCAGAACTCTATGGGTGTTCGATTCATCACAATGTAACTAGATTATTGACTATAGTGCAAGTGGGAGACTCTTGGAAATATGCCCTAGAGGCAATAATAAAATGGTTATTATTATATTTCCTTGTTCATGATAATTGTTTGTTGTTCATGCTTTAATTGTATTAACCGGAAACCGTAATACATGTGTGAATACATAGATGACAACATGTCCCTAGTGAGCCTCTAGTTGACTAGCTCGTTGATGAATATATGGTTATGGTTTCCTGACCATGGACATTGGATGTTATTGATAACGGTATCACATCATTAGGAGAATGATGTGATGGACAAGACCCAATCCTAAGCATAGCACAAGATCGTGTAGTTTGTTCGCTAGAGCTTTTCTAATGTCAAGTATCGTTTCCTTAGACCATGAGATTGTGCAACTCCCAAATATCGTAGGAATGCTTTGGGTGTATCAAATGTCACAATGTAACTGGGTGACTATAAAGGTGCACTATAGGTATCTCCAAAAGTGTCGGTTGGGTTGGCACGAATCGAGACTGGGATTTGTCACTCCGTATGACGGAGAGGTATCTCTGGGCCCACTTGATAATGCATCATCATAATGAGCTCAGTTTGACTAAAGAGTTAGTCACGGGATCATGCATTGCGGAACGAGTAAAGAGACTTGCCAGTAACGAGATTGAACAAGGTATGGGGATACCGACGATCGAATCTCGGGCAAGTAACATACCGATAGACAAAGGGAATTGTATACGGGATTGATTGAATCCCCGACATCGTGGTTCATCCGATGAGATCATCGTGGAACATGTGGGAGCCAATATGGGTATCCAGATCCCACTATTGGTTATTGGCCGGAGAGGTGTCTCGGTCATGTCTGCATGGTTCCCGAACCCATAGGGTTTACACACTTAAGGTTCGGTGACGCTAGAGTTGTAACGGGAATAGTATGTGGTTACTGAAGGTAGTTCGGAGTCTCGGATGAAATCCCGGACATCATGAGGAGTTCCGAAATGGTCTGGAGGTAAAGATCGATATATTGGACGAAGGGTATTGGAGTCCGGAAGTGTTCTGGGGGTACCAGGCTATGGCCAGCATGACCGAAAGGTGTTTTGGGAGCCCCGGCAAGTGTTGCAGGGCCTCATGGGCCAAGGGGAGGGAGCAAACCAGCCCACTAAGGGGATGTGCGCCCCCCACACCCTTTTTCCACATTACTTCGGAGGTGGGGCGCCTCCACTTGGCTTGGGAGGCAAGCCTCCACCTGCTTGGCTTCGGGGGCAAGTTTCCCTAGGGTTTCCCTAGGGAGATCCAGTCTTCCCTAGCCGCTGCCCCCTAGGGGAAACCCTAGGGCGCCTCACCCTCTCCCCTTCCCCCTATATATAGTGAGGGGGTGGGAGGGCAGCCATACCCTTCCCCTGGTGCAGCCCTCTTCCCCTCTCAAACACCTCCTCCTCCTCCGTCACGTTTGGCAAAGCTCTGCCGGAGAACCACGAGCTCCATCACCACCACACCGTCGTGTTGTCGGAGTTCTCCCTCAACTTCTCCTCTTCCCTTGCTGGATCAAGAAGGAGGAGACGTCCCCGTGCTGTACATGTGTTGAACGCGGAGGCGCCGTCCGTTCGGCGCTACATCGGATCTTCCGTGATTTGAATCGCCGCGAATACGACTCCATCAACCGCGTAAAGGAAATATGCCCTAGAGGCAATAATAAAGTTATTATTTATTTCCTTATTTCATGATAAATGTTTATTATTCATGCTAGAATTATATTAACCGGAAACATAATACTTGTGTGAATACATAGACAAACTAAACGTCACTAGTATGCCTCTACTTGACTAGCTCGTTGATCGAAGATGGTTATGTTTCCTAACCATAGACATGTGTTGTCATTTGATTAACGGGATCACATCATTAGGAGAATGATGTGATTGACATGACGCATTCCATTAGCTTAGCACCCGATCGTTTAGTATGTTGCTATTGCTTTCTTCATGACTTATACATATTCCTATGACTATGAGATTATGCAACTCCCGTTTGCCGGAGGAACACTTTGTGTGCTACCAAACGTCACAATGTAACTGGGTGATTATAAAGGTGCTCTACAGGTGTCTCCAAAGGTACATGTTGGGTTGGAGTATTTTGAGATTATGATTTGTCACTCCGATTGTCGGAGAGGTATCTCTGGGCCCTCTCCGTAATGCACATCACTTAAGCCTTGCAAGCATTGCAACTAATGAGTTAGTTGCAGGATGATGTATTACGGAACGAGTAAAGAGACTTGCCGGTAACGAGATTGAACTAGGTATTGAGATACCGACGATCGAATCTCGGGCAAGTAACATACCGATGACAAAGGGAACAACGTATGTTGTTATGCGGTCTGACCGATAAAGATCTTCGTAGAATATGTGGGAGCCAATATGAGCATCCAGGTTCCGCTATTGGTTATTGACCGGAGACGTGTCTCGGTCATGTCTACATTGTTGTCAAACCTGTAGGGTCCGCACGCTTAAGGTTTCGATGACAATTATATTATGAGTTTATGAGTTTTGATGTACCGAAGGAGTTCGGAGTCCCGGATGAGATCGGGGACATGACGAGGAGTCTCGAAATGGTCGAGACGTAAAGATCGATATATTGGACGACTATATTCGGACATCGGAAAGGTTCCGAGAGATTCGGGTATTTTTCGGAGTACCGGAGAGTTACGGGAATACGTATTGGGACTTATTGGGCCATACGGGAAAGAAGGAAAAGGGCCTCAAGGGTGGCCGCACCCCTCCCCTTGGTCTGGTCCGAATTGGACTAGGGAAGGGGGGCGCCCCCTTCCTTCCTTCTCCTTTTCCCTTCCTCTTTTCCTATTCCATATGGGAGGTGGAATCCTACTAGGACTAGGGAGTCCTAGTAGGACTCCACACTTGGCGCGCCCCCTCTTAGGGCCGGCCTCCTCCTCTCTTGCTCCTTTATATATGGGTGCAGGGGGCACCCCAAAGACACAACAATTGATCCTTGAGATCTATTAGCCGTGTGTGGTGCCCTCCTCCACCATAATCCTCGATAATATTGTAGCGGTGCTTAGGCGAAGCCCTGCGACGGTAGAACATCAAGATCGTCATCACGCCGTCGTGCTGACGGAATTCTTCCCCGACATTCTGCTGGATCGGAGTCCAGGGATCGTCATCGAGCTGAAGTGTGCTAGAACTCGGAGGTGTCGTAGTTTCGGTGCTTGATCGGTCGGGCCGTGAAGACATACGACTACATCAACCGCGTTGTGCTAACGCTTCCACTTCCGGTCTATGAGGGTACGTAGACAACACTCTCCCCTCTCGTTGCTATGCATCACCATGATCTTGCATGTGCGTAGGAAAATTTTGAAATTACTACGTTCCCCAACACCGCATTCTTGTAACGCTTCCGCTTAGCGATCTTCAAGGGTATGAAGATGCACTCCCTCTCTCTCTCATTGCTAGCATCTCCTAGATTGATCTTGGTGACAAGTAGGAAAATTTTAAATTATTGCTACGATCCCCAACATGCTTATCATGCACGTTCTATAATATCGAACCATTTGTGATGGGCCGCGCATCGTAAACGTAGCACCACAGAATACCGACTGCGATGGCAATGCAAGCACAAACAAGTAGAAGTACTGTAGGGTCCCTATCCCCGACGGTTTCTGAGTCGTGTGGGAAGGATCCCCCTATCGCCTTCACTCACTAGGCGACGATTCCAAATGCCGTCGCGGAAAGGGGTTAAAAACCATTTGTATAGCACCGTCGCGCACGAGTGCATATGTTTAATGCTATGGTTAGATTGTTATCTTAATTCTTCTTTCATAGTTGCGGATGCTTGCGAGGGGGTTAATCATAAGTGGGAGGCTTGTTCAAGTAAGAACGACACCCAAGCACCGGTACACCCACATATCAAATTATCAAAGTAGCGAACGCGAACCAAACCAACATGATGAAAGTGACTAGATGAAATCCCCGTGTGTCCTCAAGAACGTTTTTCTTATTATAAGAGATCGTTCTGGCCCTTCCTTTGCTACAAAAAGGATTGGGATAGCTTGATGCACTTTTTTTACCGTTACGGTTACTTGCTCGTTAGAAATTTTCTTGCTATCAACTACTTGTTACCAACAACTTTAGTGCCTGCAAAAATTACCTTGCTGAAAATCGCTTGTCATTTCTTTCTGCTCCTCGTTGGGTTCGACACTATTACTTATCGAAAGGACTATGATTGATCCCCTATACTTGTGGGTTATCACGGTGCTACCGCGAGGCAGAGCGGTATTACCGCTTATATGCCTCAAGTGAGTCCAAGCAAACAGATAGATGCAGGAAAACCAAAACTGTCATAACTTCTGCAAATGAGCTCCGAATTGAGCAAACTCAAGCTTGTTGGATAGATGATGACAAGTACTATCCAAACATTGACTGTTTATAGTGAGAAGAGGCAATGGAAAAATTTCAATGATATAGAGATGTGAAACCTCTCTGAATGAAGAACCGACAAAAACTCCAACATCAAAAACATCATAGAAGATGCATATGAACTCCGTTTTTGATGAACTCGAACTTGTCATGAAGATGACCATAAGCTCTAAAACTCACCAAGAGAAACACCAAAGAAGAAGCGAGAAAGATTATGAAATGATGCAATGGTTTGAGCTCTCTACGAACAAAGGTACTTACATGAGAGCGCCCCTTGATAGAATGGCAATCAATCCTATAACCCAGTCTCCCAACTACTATCATGAGACCGGTAAAATAGAAAACCTATCAAGGGCAAGCCTTTGCCTTGCACATAGTCCACTTGAGCTAGATAATGACGATCTTGACTTCCTCAAGTTGGACCACCTTTCTTGATTGCGTTGGATCGATGAAGACTACTTGATTGCTTCCCCATACTCCACTATGGGCGAGCCACTCTTTGGCATATCTTCACAAGTCCATTGTCACCAAATGGACGGCAAGCTTCAAGCATGATACCTTCATGATGCTCGACTTGAACTTGCACACCGTAATCTTGATGACGATCACCACTTGATGTCATCCTCCATGGGTTGCATTAGATCTTTCTCTTGACGCGAGCCCATGGAAACATATGTAACCACACAAAGAACTCTCGCAAAGAACATGTCTAGTACACGAAGCGTAATGGACAATAATTACCATACCATGGGATCACTTGATTCCTCTCGGTATATCTTCTACGCTTTGTGTGCTGATCAATGTGATACACTCTTTGACTTAGTCTTGATCAACATTGTATCATATCTTCTCTATGATCAATCTTTGGATAATTCCTTGAATAGAACCTTGGTCAACACATAAACTCCTTGAAACCAACAAATGGACTTCAAGAAATGCCTATGGACAAATCATATAAATACAATACAAGGCAACCATTAGTCCATAGAGATTGTCATCAATTACCAAAATCAAACATGAAGGCACCACATGTTTTTTCACATCCACTTTTCAATTTAATCCAGAGGCAACATGAGATGATGGTTTGTTATTAGGCTTCATTTGTTACTCAAATTCTTTTGCCACAATCTGATTTTCAGTCTTATTTGCTCCTGTTTTATTTTACTAGCTCTATTAATATTATCTTTTAAAACGCAGGAGACATAGGAAGCAAAGTAATATGTTTATCCTTATGAACAAGAGTATACTAATTATTCTACCATGATGTATATAATTTTTATCGAATTGCCATGGTCTACCAAATAATAAGGAACATGCTTGCATCGGTACCACAACACAATCAACATAATCAACATATGTAGCTATATTAAAATACGCATGAATAGTACCCCGGCGCAAGTGTGTTCACTACCGGCTCTGCATGGTCATCTTATTGGCGACGCGCTTCCCACCGCCGCTCTATGGTCGTGCGTGCGTCTTCGACTCGCCGGTCTTGCGGTACTTGGCGTTGATTTTGATGGCCTCGTGGATCCGGCGACGCCATGGACACATCGTCTAGTTCGTCGCTTTGGCATGTTTGTCGGTGTTGCTGAGGAGGAGATTGCACCGTTGGTGCAACGCTTCCAGTACGCTCGCCAGCTGGCCTTGCCGACGTCGTGGGTTGCCGCAATGAAGCTCCCGCATGCGTCTGTCTACCGGTGTCTGCAAAGCTAAGGAGGCTCTGAATGGTGGCTCTCCACTCTGCCGGTGTCTGCAAAGCCAAGGAGGCTCTGAATGGTGGCTCTCCACTTTGCTGGTGTCACAGTAAACATCTCGGAATCATCAAGAGCAGTCTTCAACTGAAAAGGCAATCTGTAATAATAAGATACCAAAGTGTCAAATCTGATGTTTGAACTCTAGTTGATTGGGATACCACTATCCTCCTAACCACACCGATGCTCTCCATGGATCAAATGTTGTCGTGGCACATGCCTCCCAGCCACAGCGGATCGCAATCAGGACGCCACCGGTACGAGCCAAATCATGTCGTGTTAAGGAAAAGGGGAGAGCGGAAGGCAGTATCGCCATCAGATTCTGGTGGGGGCGGGGGGCGGGGCTAAACAGCAAAGCAGCCTTCATCAAGACGAAAAGCAAACGGATTTGCTATTTTATAGTCGACTGTTTTTCAATTCGTTGTCAATCAAATCTTTGTCTGTTCGATCTTTGCTCTGAGATTCACGCTCGGTCTGCTATTTTTTGTGTTGGTTTTTGTTATTGGGCGCGGTTTTCTTCTTCCGCCCGTTTTCCTCGGCCCGCCCTGTCCCGGCCGGGCACTGTTGGTTTTTTGTCTTTTTTGAATTTGGGAGCGGGGTGTCTACCTGTCTGGTCGTTCCCCTTTCTCATCTCTTCGCATTTGGATAAGGCAGAGAGAGAGAGAGATGTCAAGCAGAGGAAGAGGGGGAGGCGATTGCTTGCGTTCATGGCGATTTCGAGCTCATCCATCATAGGATACTGATTTCTCCCTCTTCTTCTCCTCGTCCGCGGGCTGCTCTAGTTCCTTTTCCTTGTCTCTCGCGCTTTGCCCATGCTTTTTTGTGGCCGTGTAGTTCCAGATCTGGTGATTTTTTGGCTTCATGGATCCGCAGCATGTGATTTTTGTGGTCCGCGGGATGTGCATGTCGATATCGTGGTGTTCTAGTCCACCATGGTGCCATGGTTGTTCGTGTGAGTTTTGGGAGGAGCCTGCAGTGCGCCTTGTGTAGTCTTCTGTTATTGTTTTGGGGCGCAGACCAAATTCCGGGCCGATTGTGTTCTCGTTGTTGATTTGTAGGTAGGTGTAGAGAATAAGTTCTGCTGCTGTCGATGTGGAGGTAGCTTAGTAGGCTTTAGTTCCCAGTTGTGGATCCCGTAACTTGTCTCTGAAGGTGGAGGTGTGGTTATAGTCCCTGAATTTCTTCATGTTTGTTTACATTTTGTCCCACGATGTTGTTCATTCTGGTGGTTAATGGACTTCTCTGCAGCTTGTTAGACCAAGGTTTTGTGTACCCTCTTGAATTTCATGGGTGTTAGACCAAGGTCTTGCAGAGGTATGTGCATGAGTTCCGATGTTCAATTTTTAACTCTGTTAGTTGCGCTATATGTTCAGTGCAACTTGTAATGTAGAGCTTCACTGCTATTTTATGCGCCCTATGTAGATGTGCTGTAGTTATATTTGTACCCCCTATTTTTGCCCTATTTCCCATTTTGTGTCTTGCAGTAAAGTACTGTGAAACTTGCCCTCCTAATTTTCTGTGTGGCTAACTTGTTCTTTAGTTATGCCTGTTTTCCCTTAATTTTGTCACTTTCTATCCTTTTGGTCACATTCCCATCCTTTTTTTCTGAAGGTGCCAAGGTGTTTTGTTCATCTTATCTCCTGTGTATATTGTAATGTATTTTCTACATTGTAATCCCGTGTATACTTACATTGTATTTGTTCATGTAATTTTCTCTTAATTACACTGTAATCCCATGTATGCATGTTGGAGTGTAATTTTCTCTTAATTACAGTTTATTTTCCTGTGTATTTTGTCTTGATTTTTCAATGTAATCCGATGCGTATAATTACTGCATAGATTGTCTCTGTGTTATAGTGTAGTCTGATGCGTTATCACGGTGTGTAACTTTACCGTTAACTACCGCATAGTTACTCTGTAGTTGCATTGTAACCTGATGATTTTTTTACAGCGTTATTTTACCCATAATTACTGTGTAGTTTGTACTGTAATTTCACTGCAATTTGGAATGTCCATTTTCTGGTATAATTTGTATGCATAATTACCGTGTAAGTTGCACTATTTTTACACTGCAATCCTATGCCCTTTTACAGTGTAATTGTACCCATAATTAATCCGATGGCGTTTTACACAGTAACCCGTTGCCCTTTTATAGTGTAATTTTACCCGTAATTACTTTGTACTTTGTATTTTTATAGTTACAGTGTGATTTATGTACCCACAATTACATTGTGATTATGGGTAATTGTACAGTGTAATTACTTTGTACTTTGTATTTTAATAGTTACAGTGTAATTATGGGTAATTGTACAATGTAGTTACAGTGTAAAATGGGCAACCTGATACAGTGTAATTGTACCCATAATTTATGTACTTTACACTGATCCGATGACGTTCTACACTGCAATCCGTAGCCTTTTTATAGTGTAATTTTATTCATAATTACTGTGTAGTTTATTCTCTTATAGTGTAAATTTCTCTTAGATTATTACTGTAAATTTACACAGTTTTGCACTTGTTTTTCAGCTAGTATCTCAATGGGCAGACTACGGAAAGTCTCAGCCAAGGATGTTCCGCAAGTTTCTTCAGTTGAGAGTCCTGATTCTTCAAAAGATCCTTTCGTGCCTAATGATTTCGCTGATGAGAATGTTATGTCTTTGGTAGTTATCTTTGTCTTCTTTTCATTTTCATTATGTTTTTTCTATTTTTCATTTTCTTAAGTGTCGTGCTTATTGTCTGAATTTTTCCTTTTTTCAGGATTTCTCTGCTGATGATGCAGAGTTTGATAAAGCACTTTACAATTTCTATGTGAATAGTGTAAGTATTTTTCTGATCTAATTTTATTTTTTCATGGCGATTTCAAGATCTTCCACCGCACGAGCTTGATTTATCTTCCCTTTCTCCTCGCTCCCCGGTGTCGCAGTTGGTTCTTTTGCTTGTGTTTGTTGCTTGTGTTTGTTCCAGATCTACGTCAGTTCATCGCCCTCTCGCCATCTGGTGCAGCCGCTGGTAGGTGTGATTGCTAGGTCCTCTGTGGTTGTTGTGGTCGTCCCCCACAAGCTCCTGTTGTAGTTTGTAGATGTAGCGGTTGTTTTCCCTTTGTCTCTGTAGATGTAGCATGGCGGATTTCTGTAGATGTACCTGTAGGTGCTAGATTATGTAGATGTAGCATGCGGGATTTCTATAGATGTTCTGATCATGGTCTTGTAGGTGAGGTTCATGTAGATGCCTAGCTCTTTCCTGCTGATGTCCTTGATGCTACTGATGCTCCTGCGTGTTCTCCTGTTCATGTCATGATACTACCTGCTTATGTCAAGCTTTTTGTAGTCCATGAATTCGACTCCTGATTTGTTGTTGCGAGCTATTGGTGTTTAGTTCCCCTTGTACAATGTTTGTTTACGTCTATCAGGCATGAATTTTGAGTTTAATTTCAGTGTAATCTTGTCTCAGCCTTTTCAATGTTGTCAAGTGTTGTCATTCGTTTTGATTGGATTCTCAGTGTTTTATTTACACTGTAATTTATGTCAGACTTATAGTGTAATTTGTCCCAACTTATAGTGTAATATCAGTATTGTAGTGTAAATTGTCCTAGTCTTATAGTATAATTTCTCTCAGTTTTATAGTGTAACTAACCTGAGTTTTAGAGTGTTTTTTTATTGTAATTTCAGTGTGGTTTATTCCAGCGTTACGGACTTTTAAGTGTAATTTACCCAGACTTACAGTGTAATTTTATCTCAATATTGCAGTGTAGTTTGTACCAGATTTATAGTGTAATTAACTTTTCCAGTGTGATTTGAGTGAATTTTACACTGTTATTTGATTGTATTTACAGTATAATTCATCCCAGCATTACAGACTTTTAAGTGTAATTTACCCATTAATCCCATTGCATTTTATCTTAGTATTGCTGTGTAATTTGTCCTAGTCTTACAGTATAATCTACATTTTATCTCACTATTGCAGTATAATTTGTCCTAGTCTTACAGTATAATTTGTCCCGGATTTACAGTGTAATTTACCTTTTTTCCAGTGTGATTTCAAGTGCATTTTACAGTGCTATTTTGATTGTAATTACGGTGTAGTTCATCCCGGCATTACAGACTTTTAAGTGTAATTTACCCATCAATTCCAGTGTATTTTAGTGGTTTTATAGTGTAATTTGAATGTACTTACAATTTAATTTATCCCAACATTACAGTGTAGCGTATCCAATAATTCCAGTGTGGTTTGTTATAGGATTTTGAATTGTTTTGTCAGTGTATTTTTAGCCTGTTTTTGCACCCAGTTTGCACAGTAATTTTGTCTATTTTCAGTATAATTAAGTCCAATTTTGTTAGTGTAATTTTGTCTATTTTCAGTGTAATTATGGAACTGCAGGCGTTTGCACCCAGCTTGTTGGCATGTGCTATGTGGTCTCTGATCAGGAGGGAGGTTTGTTGTCCAGGAAAAAACGGGTCAGATGTTTACCCAGTCCTTTTAGACGTTCTTTTTACTCTTTGGTGATTTTCCTACTCATACAGGTGTAGTCTGTTGATTGGTCGGAAAATTTGACTGTTTTCAAATTGAAAAACAGTCAAATGTCAAATAGACAGTCCCAAAGCAAAAGGGAATAAAAACGCGAACGCGGCCTAGCTAGCTGTTTCATCCCGTTACGCATTATTTGCAACGCGACCAGGGTCAAGATTCTCATGCGGATCATGTCCCCGTCCGTCGCCCCTAGTGGGTTGTTGTTGCAGCTGGTGGTGGTGCATCAGTGCATGCATTACCTCTTCCCCAGGGCACCCAATGCCTACCCAGCTACCTGCTCATCTCGCCATCATCCATGGCCATGTGCCGTTTTTTGTGCTAGCTACTCGCGTCACTGTCGTCCCATGCCCCGATGGAGATGATGGATGGACCGGCCGTTGCCATTCACCACTACGTACTAGCTATATCTGCATTATGATAAGAATGAGGTTAACTGGACCAAAGTACCGTGCTCCCTCCGATTCAAATTAATTGTCGTCGCTCTAGTACAACTTATGGATCGGTGAGAGTAAGAGCATGCTTGGATACGTTTTAGTCTCATGACTAAAAGTAGTGGGACTAAAACTTGCTAGTCTCACCCATGCTTGGATCCAAATACTAAAGAGACTAAAATCTAGTTATTGAGCATTTATTATCCTTCAAACCCTCCAATCCAGAACTAAGGAGAGGAATTAAATGAGGAGAGAGAGAGCTAATACATATTTTAGTAGGTTTCCCATGACTAAAAGATTTTAGCCTCAAGACTAGTCCTAGCCTCTCTTTAGTCAGGGGTGCTTGGAACTTTAGCCTCTAAAAGAGACTATTTTTAGTCAGACTAAAAATAGTCCCTTGTATCCAAGCACCCTCTAACTTAGATTGACTGATCTTCTTTCACCGTGTTCCTTTTTCTTTGTGAGGAGAGCGAGAGGTGTTACTTAAGTAACTTCTAGAAGACACACTTCCACTTCAGATAGACAATGAGGTAGCTAGGGATCGCAAGTCTCTAGTGATCTTCGTTGGATTATTATTAAGACTTCCACCATCTTGGACTGGATTAGGCAATCTCGTATAGTAATAAGCAAAGAAATTCAACAATGGATGCGTGCTTTCGTTTTGTGACCTGTAAGCACAGAATGGATGAATATTCCATTTGCTTGTCCTAACTAAGCCAAAGCTTTCTGAATTCTGAGTGAAAGGATAAGCAAACAAAGACTTGAACTACTGAAGTTGGAGTAACATCGTTCACATGTGTTGGCGACTTGGACTGGTCAAGAGCCATAAAACTTTATTTATCTTACATAAGCTCTACAGTCTACACCCCTTGCTGAAAAGGATGATCTACTTTCTTTACTAGAAACTGAACCAAAAATGTTCTTATTTACACACTTAATTTTAGTAGCTCTTGTAATAATAATAATACGAACACACGTCATACTTGTCCAAACGGCTGGGCTGTGACATGCAAGGAGAAGAAGCAAGATCCCATCTAGCAACTTTATTGGCAGAGATTTTCACCAAGCAAAAGACAGGCCCTGCCACCTGAATGGCTTAGCCTTTGCTTTTCCCACTTCTTTATGCAAAACAATACTACTACAGTAGTATAATATCCCGTTAAAATCGGCAAACTGCCCTACCACCTCCTCAAAAGCATACACGACCGCATAATTTGTGGTGGTACTCCATGCCCTCCTTTCCAAGGTCCATATTGGCATCATTGCAAATGCTTCACAAATGCAAAGGATATGTTTGATTGTACGTACCCGCAAAGTGCCTGAATATTGTTTTGTTTTCAGACATTCCTATTGCTACATTTTTTCTATCTTATCTTGATTGTCTCGTCTGAAACAACTTTTGGTGGTTGTAAAAAGCGGTGCAAAAAGTTGTAACATGGGGAAATTGATAAAAGCAATGCCAAACAAATATTTTAGAAATTCAAGGATGAACCGATAGATAGCCCCAATGCAAGATAAGGGTAACTTAACCAGCATGACCATGCATATGCCTCCAGTTAACATAGGACAAATGTTAAGCGACACTAACCATTGTGTAATAAATAAAGGGAACACATGGCCGTTGAAGTAATAAATAACGGTAAGTTCCTCTTGCTCTCTCCTATTGGCCTTAGCTCTCACACATGTGCGCATGAGGGAGGGAAGGGGTGCCATCTCAATTTTATGTCCTTGGCCGTCTTGGTTGGTGTTGGCACTACATCAATTTACCATTCTGATGATCGGTCATCGACATTGACAGACGTACGACCGTTTGTCGGCAGAGATCTTACAGAGTCTTGCTAAGGTCAAAATCTCGGCACTCAAGTGATGGAAGCCTGGCACTTACGTCGCGCAACTCGAGCCGTCATAAGAGGTTACTACACAACCGACTATTGTGCACCATCGCCCATATTGATATGACAATGATCGGTGACGATAGGTTCTCGTCAGTGACTAG
>NC_041386.1:488077305-488089705 GCF_002162155.2 Triticum dicoccoides
TCGTCTCCATCCGACAGTCGAGCAGACCTGCCGATGAGGTCTCATCCTCGCCTTCTCCACTCATTTGCCAATGTCCCCTCCGCTATCCGAATCTGACCATCAATAAAATTTATAATGCAATTGTTGTACTTTGATAGAATGGATGGAATATGTATTGTTATGATGGAACGAATGAAATGTGATGCAATTTGTGCTATGTTTTATGCAATATGTATTATGATAGTAAAGAATCATAAAGTCTAGCACTAAAGGATAAAATCCAAACACGTCGTCATTGGCAACATCCACCACCAACAAAGATTGTCCACACGGCCGCCAATAGTTACAGTCTATCCCTGACGAGCCGGGAAAGCTTCCTCGGAGGCAGAGGATCCAGCTCCACTTACTTTAGGTTACCAACGGGTGCTCAACCCGCTTCGCCCGTCAGAGAGGGGTGGTCTGCACTAATGTGGCCCTATTCGCGAACTCTTAGGTCAGGCACAATGAAAAGATAGTAGTGTTCACATAAGCCATCCCCATCCCCCCTACTCATTCGACGATGGCGAGAATTGTTTATAGCTTCAAGTGCTTGGGGGCCCTCTCTAGTTGCCATTCCTTAGCTTGATGTTATTTGATCTTGACAAGAAAGAGCAGCTAGAGAGGCCACAAAGAAAGAAACACCTCAAGCTTCAATTCGAAGTTCTCTTCTATATTGCCATGTGGGTCCAAAACATATCGATATGAGATATGACTACCTCCTAGTCATTGATCTGGCTCGGTGCGGGGGCTTGTCACAAGTGCATATTGTGGAAAATAATAGGATGCTAGATATTTCTGTTGCATTGTGTTGTATCGATCCGACTCGGACGTGGGGGTATATACATAGTACAACATGAGAGAGACTTGAAGTAGAGGGCAGGTCATACACGGTTTAAACATATTCTATCTAATTCCTTATACTAGTATCTAACTTGAGCATAATTATACTTGTGAAACATATGAGAACGCCTTAGTCATGAATTTGCAAGCTGTGCTCCTATGTCTCTAAATTTGCTCGGCGATCGACAATGGCGCCATTTCGTGAATGATTCCCTTGGCAGTAAAATACTCCTAGCCTGGACGAATAGGGAATGGTGGAGCCGTGATGCGGTCGGGGTGAATGAATTCCCAGTTTACCCTCCACCTCTGTGTCCAGTGCAGGGAGGGAATGGAATGGTGGCCGCCTCGCCTCGGGAGCGGAGCCGCCAAGGGTGTAAAAAGATGGAAAAGATGATGGTGGTAAACAAAGCGGGCGGCAGAGCAGAAGAGAGCACCAAAGCCAGAGAGAGCCCAGAGAGAGGGAGAGAGAGAGGACTACTCTTCTCGCAGTCGCTCGCGGGCGCACACAGTGTGAAGGGGAGGGCGCAGCAGGCAGGCGGGCAGCTAGCGGACAAAGCCGATCTCGTCGTCTACCCGAGGCCGAGGAGCCAGCGCGGGCTCTGACAGCTGGGGTCCTCCAGCGCGGCGCGACGTCACGGCGCGATGGCTGCCCTCGCGCTGGCGGCGCGGAGGAGGAGGGGAGGCGGCGCTCCGGCGGCGGTGAGGAGGGGCGGCGGCGGTCTCCGCGCGAAGCAGGCCGGTCGGGCCGGCTGCCGCGGCGCCTAAGATACCCTTCGTTCACGCTGCTGCTGCTGCTACCTCTCGCACTCGCTCATTCTTTCACCCACCTCCTGCTTCTCTCCTCTCGTCCTCGCGCCGGCGGCGGCGGCGGGCCTCTGCGGCCGGCGTGCTAGGGTTTTCCTTCTTGGCCGTCCTCTGCAAGGTGCCGTCTGACTGACTCTGACTCTGACTCTGACCCTGCCTCGTGGCGCGGATGGCGGTCGGGGAGGCGCTGCGGCGCCTCTGCGAGGAGATCGGCTGGTCCTACGCCGTCTTCTGGAAGGCCATCGGCGCCGCCGACCCCGTGTAAGCCACCTCCTCTGTTTCCTCCTCCACTTGCATCTCAACATTCTGTGCTGTTTCTTCTGTTCTGTTCCCTGACTTGCCAGTCTCGGGATTTCGTGTGCTAGTTTGACACTGGAAGATTCAAGTAGTAGCTACTAGTGCTCCTCATCATTTCGTTAGCAATGGAGCGTTTGAGCTCGGAACTGATGGCTTGGCACTTATTAGGAGTTTGTGTGTGTATTTATCTTGCAATTTTCGTCCCCTGAACTTGGCTTCCTATTTTACTTGCAGCTTCAGGAATTTGGTCCCTCTTCTTAGTTGTTTTCTTACCTGCATTTTTCACCTTGGATATGTGCAGGCATTTGGTGTGGGAGGACGGCTACTGCGGCCACACGCCATGCCCCGCCGGATCTGAGGCTTCTCAAGCCAGGGCCGCTGAGCTCGGGTGTTCTGCTGCTGTTGACAGCATTTGCTCACTCGTTCGGAAGGACATGGCCGAGCAGGTTCATGTCGTGGGAGAAGGGTAAGCAAAGCATAGCGATGCCATATTTCCTTTTTTCATCCCTGTTTCACCATCTTTTGGTCAGATGCAGTTTCATGATTCCTCCACCATTTCTCATTGGTTGATGCAAATGAGACAAATGCATTCCTCCGGGTCGTTGGTTGCCATTTCGATTAATAATGGCTGCTGCGATTGTGTCTTTCAGGACCATCGGCCGTGTTGCCTTCACTGGCAGTCATCAATGGATCATCCATGGTACTGCGGATGATCACGGGCTCTCATCCGAGGTAGTACTTGCTTTCTTCTCAAATGGTACAAGTGCTAACCGATTTCCGTTTTCTCTGGTTCAATTTTGCCGGGCCACCATTTAAAGCATCGGGTCAGGGAATTTATATCCATGTAATAAGTCTTCTGGGGGGACCTTCTGCTCGAGCTTTTGGAACTCAGTGGCCTGCTTTTGGTTTTGGACTAGCATCATACTGGAAAATAAGTGACACAGGGATACGGTAGCTGTAAATGAATATTTACATGAGTCTGTTATATGCAAAAGAATACATGTGAATGCACGTTGATCTGTCTTGAGTGCGCCATAATGCTAATACTAGCATGGAGATCTATTAGTTATCTTTGTTATACTTGTATCTTTGTTGTTTGATTGTTTTGTTTTGGAGATCTTACGCTAGTCTCACCATGATAGGTTGCTTCTGAGATGCATTATCAGTTCAGAGCTGGCATTAAGGTGAGTGGAATTGAACAGTGTGAATGGTAAATTATTTGACCCTTGCTTGCATCTGGAACTCAATAATGTTTCTTGTTCTGCAGACTATTGCGATTATTCCTGTCCTACCACGCGGCGTGCTACAATTAGGCTCTACTGGTGTGGTATGATATCCAAACTTCAAATGCATGCTAGAAGTGTAGAGAAATCGTGTTCCCTATATCATATTATAGGATAAATGCTCAGTCTGTCTGAAGTTTTTAATTGTTTCGAGTTAGCTGTGTGGTATAACATACTAACATCAGTATGTCACGCTGTTGACTATGGTAGAATATCTCATATCTAGATCTCTTTTGAAAGAATATAACCATCGCATCATGCTAAATATTGTACTCCTGCGCCGGATAGTATTGGAGTTTTAAATAACAATGATGCCTGGAATTTTTTACGTGCCATCAGAATGCAAACTCATGGCTTCCTTTTATGTATGCTGCTAAAGGGTGGCTAGAACATACCTCTATATGTTCATCAGTGGTGCAATCAGAATGTTCTCTGTTGCAATGGAATAACTAGAAATGTTGACATGTAATCAGTTTTTCCATTATAGTACATGTCTTTTATCAAATGGTTGGGTTTCATCATGGTATCTCAGTTCATCACTTTGGCTTCGCTAGAATTTGTATTCTCCATATATTTGAGTTAATAACCTATCATTTCTGGATTCCGCAGGTTGTGGAGAACACAAGTTTTGTGATGCATGCAAAGAAATTGTGCTCTCAGCTGAACCAGCGATCAAGTATGGCTGCATCTGCTTCAGTAAAAAGTACTTCGAATCAGTCGCGTCCTCTGCATGGTGCCTCAAACATCCAAGCCGCAGACAATTCCTTCAGTCAATTCCCAGTGATGCGTGAACAATACAGACGCTCTGATAGCGCAACTGCGTCAAGTAGCAAATCACTAAATGCATCTTTGTTTGAGGCTGCACAACAGAATGGTCTAACTGGTAGAGAGCATATTGTCTATGGCAAGCCTAACGATATGTTTTTACAACAAGCGTCTTATTGTGATAGTCGACTTGGAAGTAATACACTGAGTGCTGCAATAAGTTCTGATTTGGTCCCATCAAGCTTGGCATCAGTGGAGCAACAGCAAATGCTGATGAACACCATTGGACAGTTAGAATTTGGTAGCGGTGCAGATTTGGCAAGGAGTGCACTGCTAAAATCGCTTTTATACCGAAATCCTTTTATGCATGAAACTAGTGACATGAAGCTGTCACATGGAAGAGTTGGCCTATCCCAAGGGACTACTGGTCATGGGAGTTATGGTTTCCTCCCTGGAAGTGCCGGAGTAGTCAGTACTACCTTATGTACATCAAGTCAAGTATCAGAACAAGGAAGCCATTCCAGTTCAGGAATGTTACGGCAGAAGCAACCTCCAGTTTCTTGTAATGTTCCCCAATCTTCTGAATTCACCATGAAAATGGTGCGCCAAGAAAGGTCATCTGAAAGTGCTCTACCTGTATCTTCTCAATCTGATGCTCAGGTTTCTAATTGCTTGAATGGCATTTCCCAAGAGAATCTATTGAGTAGGTCAGGTCATATGCAGAAAGATCAAAATGCAAATAGAGCAAATGATACACGTGTTGCTGTGAGCACACAAGGTGTGAAGAATGTGGATGGTTGCATGTTGCCAGCTATGCCCAGTGAGACAGCTCACTCATTGCTTTTGCAGCCAACATGGGATAATGACTTATTTGATATATTTGGTTCTGAATTTCATCAGTTGGGTCATAATGTGGATGCTAATTTGGTGTCCTCCTGTGATGCAAAATCTCATAGCTTAGACAGAGATGCAGCTGAACCCTCGATTTGTCTTGATTCTTCTTCACTCTTCAGTTCACTAGACAATGACTTCCCCTGTTCCGGGATCTTCTCACTAACTGATACTGATCAATTACTGGATGCTGTCATCTCAAATGTCAACCCCAGCAGTAAGCAGAGTTCTGATGACAATGCTTCTTGCAAGACTGCATTGACTGACATTCCAAACATTTCTCATTTTGGTTTGGAAGAGTTAAAGCAATGTGACTCCTCTGGCATTCCTTCAACGGTAATCAAGAATGAGTCCACACAGATTGTTAGACAACCATATTACTTTGATAAGACTGAAGATGGTTGTCTTTCCCAAAATAATGGAGCACAGAAATCCCAGATACGTCTTTGGATTGAGAATGGTCAGAACATGAAATGTGAAAGTGCATCAGCTTCTAACAGCAAAGGCCTTGATACACAAAGCAAGTCAAATCGAAAGAGATCTCGACCTGGAGAGAGTTCTAAGGCACGGCCAAAGGATCGACAGCTGATACAGGATCGTATAAAGGAGCTCCGAGAAATGGTGCCTAATGGAGCTAAGGTATCCTCTTGTAGACCTGCTGATTTTAATCTATTATGAAAATTTGTACTTTGCACACGTGAACTCCAGAGCAGTTGCATTGTTGTCATATCAATGTTATCTCATTTGTGTCAGCAGTGCAGCATTGATGCTTTGTTGGAGAAGACAGTTAAGCACATGCTCTTCTTGCAAAGCGTTACAAAGCATGCAGACAAGCTCAAGGATTCTACTGAATCTAAGGTATGCACATGCCTATACGTTTTATTGTTTGGTTATATAGAAAGAAAGCTGGTTTGTTGTGGTTGAGCTGCACAGTTTGTAACTCGTTAGATTGAAAGATGTCCTTATGTTGTCGAGTATTCATACAGATACTTGGCAGTGAGAATGGTCCTGTATGGAAAGACTACTTTGAAGGTGGTGCAACCTGGGCCTTTGATGTTGGCTCTCAGTCTATGACATGTCCAATCATCGTTGAGGATCTTGACAGACCACGTCAGATGCTTGTGGAGGTAATGGTTCAAGATGCTGCTGTTGCTTGTTTTTTGCAGTCTCATTGTTTACCAACAATCGCATGTAGATGTCGTTTAGATGTGTTGACATCATGTGGTTTCCTGCAGATGATTTGTGAGGATAGAGGCATCTTCTTGGAGATAGCTGATTTCATCAAAGGACTTGGATTGACCATCCTGAGGGGTGTAATGGAAGCACGTAAAAGTAAAATTTGGGCCCGCTTTACTGTTGAGGTAATATAGTTAAATTCTGAAAAAGGGTCATCACATCATTAGAGCTATAGAATGCTGCTGCTGATTTTTGTAGTGGCACCTGTTGAATGGATTTCTATCGCTATAAATCCTTGCTTATGTTTTAACTTGCTGGTTGGAGTCGACGAATAACACTGATCGTGTATGTTCAATTGTTCAATGTTCATACAGGCAAACAGGGACGTTACCAGAATGGAGATCTTTCTCTCGCTTGTACGGTTATTGGAACCCAACTGTGATGGCAGCGGAGCAGTAGAGAATCCCAACAGTGTAAACATGCCTCTTGGTTTGGTTCGCCAACCTGTCATCCCGGCAACAGGTGGTATCCAGTGACAACTAGAGAGAGCCCTCAGCCTCAAGCCAATCAACATTTAAGTGCTAAGAGCAGCAGTTCAGCGTGGGACCAGAGTTAAAACACTTCAGATTCTGCATCTGCGCACTTTTGCCATGACTAGCATTGCCAGTTTGCCAATGCGCCACTTGCTTTCCGGTGGCGCCTTGCTGCGCAAATGTGCACCTTCATCTCCCTGAGTCGCAGAAAGTCTTAACGTGAGATGCATCGAAGACGGGAACATTGATTCAGCTAATGATCAATTAGGCAGTGCTATTGCTTGTACAATCTTAGTTTTGCTTGTTACTTTTGCCGTATATTAGTGGATTTTGTACCGAACGGAGATTCCTTAGTTGATTTGTGTAGCGTTGATAACTGGAAAGCCATCCCTTTGTAAGTCTTCGTTGAACTAGAAATAGAACTGTTAGCATGTGATCCAGTGGTTCCTTGCAGTGACCTGGGAGAAGCTACATTTTGCTGTGTGATCAGATTTCTATGACACTAGATGTTTGTTGTCTATCAACATTTTTGGGGTTGATGTGCTGTCCAGCAATTCTCCAATGACATCTCTACTGGTGGAACACCAGACTTGGTATGGTTGTTCCTTTTATTACCTTCTGCCATCATCTTATCTTGTTCATGAGTCATGACCAAGAAGGTAAACACCTTCATTATCTGATACCTGTTTTGTGCATCGCAATAATGCAGTCTGGTTATCCTCCTTTTCTAAAAAAAGAAAAGAAATATGGCACAACAATATTTTTCCTGCAAGAAATGAACTGTTTTCTGTAGAAGAGAAAGAAAATCACATGAACATGGTACAACAATGAGTTTTGGTTGCTAAAGGTAGCAAGATATGCCATCTCATGCATCTGTTCTCTTCGTCCATGGAACTGGAACACAAGTAGTGAAGAGGAGTACTACAATAACTACATTACATTACAGTACAGTATCCAAAAACAATACTCAAATCTCCAATAAACCAACTATACCGCATACACTTCCAAGATCCCCAATTCCAATGTTTTACATATATATACCCCTTCACGTATCGTATACCCCCCATCCCCCTATTGCCCTATAAAATGTTGTAACCGGAAATGTTTGGGTTTTAACTACCTTAGCTAACCTATAGTAACTATATACAATGTCCCCATCTTTACATAATTACACCCCCAATGACCTAGAGAGGCTTAGGATTAATGGCAGCCTAACCATGCCTAGGCGTTTACCCTTTTATTTCTATACAAGCCCTAAATTGTTTGATTAATCGATTTTTTTGGGATTTCATTAATGGATTGCGCTATGTAATAGTAGTGGTATACCATGCATGATGCATTCATACTATGCCACGAAGTCTCTCATGAGCTGAGCCGCGAAGGACTTGGTGGTCTGCATGTTCATGTCGTAGCCGGCGGCGCCGCTGCCGCCGCTGTCGGCGCCGTTGCTGCTGCCGCCGCCCATGAGGAACGCCGTCTGGTCGCCGGCGCCGTGGGGGAGGCCGAGCGTGAGCGAGACGCCGCCGTGCTGCCCGGCCCCGGCGAACGCGAACGACTGGTCGGCGCCGAACTGCCCGTACGGCCCCGGCGCGAACAGGGAGTACCCGCCGCCGGCCCCGTCCTCGTCCTGTTGGTGGTGGTGGTGGTCCCTCGCGCCCGCCGCGCCGCCGCTCTCCATGAACTTCATGAGCAGCTCCCGGTGGCTCACCTCGTCGTGCTGCTGCCTCGCTGCGGCGGCCGCGGCCGCCGCGGCCGCCTGCGCGTGGTGCAACGCGCCGAAGTCGAACGCCGCCGGCGGTTGCTGCTCGAGGCCGGCCGCCCTCGCCTTCTTGAAGCCGCGCCGCAACCCGCCATCCTCACCCTCCTCGTCGTAGAACCCCGCGTGCGCCTGGTGGTCTCCGGCGAGCTCGAGCAAGGACGCCTGGACGGTGCCGCCGCCCTCCGACGTCCCGGCCCCAGCCGCCGCTCTGGCCATGGACCTCGGAGTGCCGTCGTCCACGCCGTCCGCGTTGCTGCTGCTCTTTCCTCCGGCGGGGCCGGACCCGGACGGCCTCCCCTTGTCGTCGCCGCCGTCCTGCTGCTGCTGATGCTCCTTGGTCTCCTCCAGGTACATCTCCTCCACCATCGGCTTCCACAGCCTCACCCTCGCGTTGATGAACCAGTTCGACACCTGATAATGGTTTTGCAAAAACTCTCACGGATCAAACCAAAGCCGCGGTAACAGTAAAAAATAACAACATACTATATGTTGTAACTGGATCAAACTGAAGAAGGATGGTTGAGATTTTTTGTACCTGGCTCCTGGTGAGGCCGGTCTGCTTGGCGAGCATGATCTTGTCCGAATCCTTGGGGTATCTGCATGATGAGAGGGCGATCCGATCAACCAACGGGAGTGCGACACGAGGGCGCCGAGTACGTACGTACCCGCCGGTTTTGGGCGCGCACGTACGTACGCACGTACGAATGGAGGTGCCATGCGTGCATGTTTGCATGCAAAACGCATCATGAGCATTGTGTGTGTGCCGTGTATCTCGTGCTATGTCTATGTCTCTCATGCAAGTACAGCATCATCATTTCTCACTCTATCTGTACCACGTCAGTGACAGAGAGAGAAATGCATTTTTAATTACTCTCTCCGTTTCCAAATACTTGTCTTTCTAGTCATTTCAAATGATTACAACATACGGATATATGAAGTCATATTTTAGAGTATAGGTTCACTCATTTTACTTCGTATGTAGTCATTTGTTGAAATATCTAGAAAAACAAATATTTGAAAGCAGAGGGAGTACTACTGTAGTTCAATTATCGATGGAGTTCACCTGTACAATACACCTAGCTCCCCACAAAAAAAGAAAGAAAAAAACAATACACCTAGCTAGGTTGCACGTACGTTCATTATGCATGATGCAAAACCAACCTTATAATCCGAAACAATTCAAGCACTGCACAGCTGCATGCATGCATGGGAACAAAAAAAATGGCGCTAAAGTCATCGAAGTACGTAAGTAGTACGTAGTACAAGAGGAGAGCATGTGTGAAGCACTTACGGGTGGAGGAAGTGCTCGAAGAGCCATGCACGGAGGATGGAGACGGAGCGCTCGGGGAGGCCCCGCTGCGGGCGCCACGCGCTGCTCTGCATCATTCCCAGCTGCTGCAGCGCGCGCTGCTGCCGGAGCTGGTGGTCGATGTACCGGAGCCGGGACCCGACGCCGCGACCGCCGCCGAGCCCGCCGCCGAGCCCCTCGGCGTCGCAGTCCTCGCCCAGGGCGCGGCTGGCGGCGCGCACCTGGGAGGCGATGGCGTCGCGGAGGCAGCGGAACTGCCGCGAGATGGTGCGCAGCGCCAGCGCCGTGTACGTCCGCGCCGACCCGGCGCCGGCCACTGCCTCGAACGACGACGACACCGACGCCATCTGCTGGTGGTACTGCCGGTACCGCTGCTCCACCTGATCATGCCATGCCATCGCCAGCCACATTAGATCCCAGTACAGAGATTAGCTCGTGTACTAATTAGTGGGTTGATTACTAGTGTTAACCACCACAACCACTCTCTAGCTAGTACAGTACTACTTTGGATTGTGTTTATCATAAACACGATTGATTGTCTTGTCAGACTGAGAGAATCAAGTGGATTTTATCAAAAGCATGCTACACTGCATTTCTTATTTATATGGAGAAAACACAAACTAAAGCTCCCTAAAAAGAATTAGAAGAAGAAAAACTCAAAGCATGAGGGAAAGCCGGGCTGCCAAACTGGCTTTGCTGGCTTGTGAAGAAGCTAGCACCAGCCAGGACAAGCAGGGCCTATCTACCTTCTGTACTGATAGCATATGTTTGTAGTATTAATTAAGCTATTGAGAGAATACAAAAAGAGACACATATTTGATCAGGCAACAAAGTTAAAGGTGGCTTGTACGTACTAGCCTCAACAAACAACACCATGAAAGAATTGTAATTTATAGGTGCATGAGTGCTTTTTCTTATCTCAAAGTATTAGTTAATATTATCACCAAGATATATACTTAGCCACTAGCTAGCTAGCTAGCTTGTTACTTAATTTCTTCTCTAGAAGAAAATAGAAGACTATAGCCACTTGTTGGTTTTAAAGACTGGCTAGACTTGTCACTTTTATAATCTCTATCACACATAATTTCCGTTTATTTAATTACTACCACAGCTGATTTGTAAATTTCTAAATTAATAATAGCTGCCCGTTAATTAACTGTAGCTGTAATTCTGCTTTCTAATTAAAAGACAATACTGGACGGTGTTTATCAAAAAAAATCCGAAGAGAATATATAGTTGGTGCAAGCTGACAAAACAGGTGTAATTAATTTAGAAAAGGAAAAAGGGAGGAGGAATATCCAGCAAATCAAAGGCCTGCTTGGCTACCCCAACAACTGTGTGTCACTCACTTCAGAAAAAGAAGCAACAAAACAAACATAGCTGAAAAGCAAATGGCCCATATACTTTCAATAACACTTTCTCGAATTATAGAGGCAAGGAAATATCAGAAACATCATCAATCTAACACTGCCGTATTCAGAGGGCAATGTTGAATGTTCAGACACTACCAAAATCGCCAGGTTTATTTGTCAAATATGCCTTGTTTTCCAGAGGAAAAAAAAATCAACAATTCCTAAGCAGCAATTGGTGATATGATCAGGAAAAAACGAGAGATTAATTCTCTATGAAATCATCGGTAAAAATATATTTGTATAAAGCAGGACATTTCTTAACATTAAAAGTTAGAATCAAAAGTAGTAATTCATTAAAGTGTACGTAGGTTAATTACTGACCTCGTCAAGCATGTTAACCAGTTTGCCTTTCTTCATCTGCAGCTCCTGCCGCTCCGCCGTCGACATCTCGGGCGCTGGCGCGCCGCCCTTGGCCCCGCTGGCGCCTTCCTCCCCGCCGCCGCCGGAAAGGCCTTCCGAATCCTCCTTCTTCTTGACCGACGCAGCGCTCTTCGCCTTGGTGTCCACGTCGTCCACGCCCTTGCTCACACTCACCACCTCGTCGAGCAGCTCCTGCGCCGCCCTGAGGTATTTGGAGTTCATCACCACCTGCCCCTGCGACGCCGCGGTCGACGCCCCAAGGTGGTACCTCCCTTCGTCGCCGGCGATGGAGGCCACCGTGACCGGCGGCGTCTCGCGGGACGACAGGCTGAGCACGGCACTCACGCCATGAGCCTGCTGCGTCGGCGGCGACATGACGTCGGCGATGCCTGTTGTGGCCGGGGTCCACAGGTTGTAGCCCGAGGGGGGCGCCTGGAGAGGGATGCCGACGAAGTGCTGCCCCGGCGGTGGCGACGCCTGGTGGCCGCCGAAGGACGCCGGGGTCATGGAGCTCACCGCTGAGTTGAGGAGCATCATGTTGGCCCCGGAGGGCCCGGCGTCCCCGTAGCTGCCGTTGCCGTAGCTTGGGTTCATGAGGTACAGTGTTTGCAGGCCGTCGCTGCCGGCCTGATGGATGTCCGTGCCGGCGCCGCCGTGGTAGTACGCTGCCATCGTGATCGCCGGCACCTATGTAGACCGGTCGATGGCAAAATCCTTGCTATGTCCGTATGTGCACTTGTGCACTAACTGAAATTCTTCTTGAAATAAATCTCCCCCCCCCTCTCTCTCTCTTCAATTATATATCTTCTTCAGTGCAGCTTGTTGTGGCTTTGACCTGTCAAAAAGAAGTGCCAAGAACTTAAGAACACATATATATAACAAGATGAAAAAAAAACAGGGCAGTGATTTAAAATTTTCGGATGATTTGTCATGGAAAATAAAATTGGATCTAT
>NC_041386.1:488089887-488114447 GCF_002162155.2 Triticum dicoccoides
GGAGGAAAGAGAGGTAAGCTGCATGGCATGTATGCATGGAAGAACTCCAATACTCTAGCTAGCTTAAGCTCAAAAGCTCTGGAAGAAGAGAGGATGAGAGAGATGTTTGTGTGTGTGGAATAGGCATCAGTATCAACAAACTATAAAAATAAGGAAAAAGAGAAGGTACCCATCTTCATCAAGTGATTTAACAAAGAAACCAGATGTCAACGCAACCGGCACACATCATGAGCTTACCTCAAGAATCGATGCAGCTCTGCCTGCATGCACACGTGCTAGCCGTGCGTACAGCTTGCATATAAGTAATCTCTCTCTCCCCCCTCTCTCTCTCTCTAAAAGAGCATGAGAGGTGAAGATCCTAGAGAGAGGCGGGAAGAGAGAGGAAGGAGGAACAAGAAGGAGGAGGAGGAGGAGGAGGAGGGTATCTCTGGACCATGAGATCACTCATGTCAGTGCTTAAGTACCTGCTGCGAGCTCCTTTCCCTTTTGCTCTCTACAGAGACGACACTGGACTATATATCTTTCCTCCCGAGATCTCCTCCAGCTGAAAGGGAAAAGCAGGGATGGATGGATAGAGAGAGAGAGACCGATTGGTTAAGTCTTTAAGAGAGAGAAAGAGAAATGAGGCAGTGGAGGAGGGACACCCACCTCCCACTTCCATTATCCTCACAGCACAGCCCCCACGCACAGCTTTTCCCCCACTCCCCCCCTTTTATTTTCTTTCTCTTGTCTAGATCTTCTCTCTAGCTACCTACAAGATTTTGTCCCTCCTTTTATTTCTCTCTCATCAAGAGCTAGCTAGCATGCATTCTAGGTGTGGAACTCATATGTACCATCCTGGCCTTTGGTGGAGTATTTAACCAAAAACTACCACAATTCGCGGAAACGTGACAGAAACTACCACTTTACGATTTTGTCCCGAAAACTACCATTTTTTTTATTAATCCGTGACAAAAAACTACCAAGTGTGAAAACTGCTCGCTTTGCCTGGATTAAACGCGAATCTGACTGCCCGACCCCACACATAAACGGGCTAAAAATGCAATCGGGTCCCTAGTTACCTTTTCTCTCTGAAGACAGTTTTCTTTGGGGCATTTCCTCGAGCAGGTTGTCTTCGTCCTGGAGCATGAGCTGCCATGGCTTGTCACGGGAGGAGAGGAAGAGCACCGGACTATCATGGCTGCAGCAGCCGCTAGAGCGCGGACGGGCGCAAGCAGTCGCAGCTGCGAGCAGCACCGGCCGCACACGAGCTGGTGGATGGCGACCATGCCTCGTCCGTGGTGAGCGCGGATGGCGTCCAACCACCCCAGCCATGGAAGGAGCTCCCCGTGCGTGGTGGCCATCCCTGGCCCACGCCTCCGCGGCCCCCGGCGACGCGCACGGGGCTGACCTCCTCCTCCCCTCTGTAGCCATCCCATCACTCAACGACCTCCTTCTCCACCTCCGGCCAAATCGAAGGAAGAGCGCGAATTTGGAGCTGGGTCTGGGCGACGACGGCGCCGAGATGATCTGCAGCAGCGCTTCCTGGTAGACACGAGCGCCGACGCCGGCTGCAGCAGGGTCATGGGCGCCAGGCTCGACAGGTTGCTACCCCCGCTGCCCATCCCGGCGCTCCGACGTTCAAAACGCCCTCCGCCACCCCGTCCCCATCTCCCTCACCACCGCCACCTGCGTCCCGAACGTGGTCCTGCTGCTAGCTCGCTCCCTCACCACCGGGCCTTGACAACGACGTGGACTCGCCGCGGCAGCAGCTGTTCCTGTCCACCGGCGGCAAGCGACTGGGGAAGGAGGAGGCCGGCGACGAGGAGGAGAAGGAGGCGGAGGACCCAATTGCTTTTTTGAAGAAAAACTAGGGACCCGATTGCATTTTTAGCCCGTTTATGTGTGGGGTTGGGCAGTCAGATTCGCGTTTAACCCAGGCAAAGCGAGCGGTTTTCACACTTGGTAGTTTTTTGTCACGGATTAACAAAAAAGTGGTAGTTTTCGGGACAAAATCGTAAAGTGGTAGTTTTCTGTCACGTTTCCGCGAATTGTGGTAGTTTTTGGTAAAATACTCCCTTTGGTGTCTAGTTTTAGCAAACATGACCCATCACAAAGGACTAGTCTCGTGGTGTGTGTTGTACAAGCAGGAGCTATTGAGCTGTACCATCCAATTTTCATATTAGACTTCTATATGTACTTTTACGTAATTATCGCACATATATTCATGAACGGATTAAATAGACCCTAGTATAAGATAATTGCAACCTTTAATATTTTCGAGTCGTGAATTCACAATCGATTTTGTGAACCATTGACCCAACTAATTTTTTTCGAAAATGAGGTTATTGACCGTCGTTCTTCTTCCCCAAGCCACCGCCACAACCTCCTCTATCTGACTTCGCCTCCGTCAATGCCACCACTTTCATGTTGTTGCGGCCTCAGGCTCGTCATGTCTGGTGGGTGTCGTCGCTGCCCGCGATCAGGCCTCACACCTAAAGTCCCTCCGACCCTGATGAGCTACCCTAGCAAGGCCTCCTTCCTTGGCTCCGGTGCTCCACCATCAACGTTGTCGCGCCGCTGGCTCTGTTTGGTTACCCTAAATACTCTAAAGAGGTGCATTTCCTCGGCTTAGCCGCCTTCGCATAGGCGCTTCCGTGTAGCAGTTTACAAGTGTTTGAGGATGAAGTTGCATGATTTTTTTAAAAGCAGTTGTCTAATGCATAGTCAACTGTCATCGGCAAATTACGGTGTCACTTAGCCCAAGTGAATAAAGTTAAGATTTCAAATGGAAAAATATATTCTCTATCCATGTTGTCACCCCTTCGACTTGTACCCTTTTCACCCTTGGTAAATCGTCAACCCCAACTCTTTACTGCTTCGACAAGCCCTCCTTCCTCAACTCTTCCATCACTGTTGTCGTGTCACCACTGGCTTCACCTCGCTAGGTCTCGTGCCTCGACTCGGCCACCTCTACCACATCGAAAGAAAGCAATTGCCTAATTCGGGGACCAAATTGTAGTATTTTAGCTGGAATGTTTTTTCTTAGTTGCGATTGATCGTATGCAACCTCTTGTAGTCGATCGAGTACTGTGGCATAGTAAGACATGTATTGACTTTCCCCTCTTTTTGAAAAAAAATCATGAAATATTTGAAATGTGGAATTATCCATGGGTGACAAGTACTATTAGCGAATGATCAGTCGTATTATCCATGAGTGAGAAAGAAAACCATGGAGTGACAAGTATCGGCGAGCGAGGAGTACCAGGGCCGTCGTCGAACTGATCGGTGGACTGGTGGATAGGGATATGTGGCGTATTATTAGCAAAGAAAGGTGTAGGGCACATCTGGGCACAAGAATTGAGGTGGATATGGAGAGAGAAAGAGAGAGGGGGTATATGGAATTATGGATAGCAATTGGTGCGTCCGTGTGTGTGCATGCTCAGGTAGATCGACTGCACACTCTCTGACACAAGCCTGGATGCATGTGTCAGAAGAACTAGGAAATGTCCACGTCCTTGTCTATAGGGTCTATCTATCTAGGTCAGATTTTCTCTCTCTCTATCATCTTCTTTTCTCTGGCTTTTGGAAGCCCTGTGTGTGTAGGTCAGAATTTTAATTGCATACCATGTGTGTGTGTGTGTGTGTGTGACCTTTGCTTCTCTGTTCCTTTCCCTTGCCCTGTCACTTTTCACTCTCACTCTCTCGTGTGCATGTACGTCCAATCTTCCTTGGCATGTGTGACGTGGCATCTTGTTTGCTAGGGCATTTGTTTATGTGTATAATGGTCTACTTCACATCTTAATATTCTTCCCCATACATAAGCTAGTTTAGTCATTGCCTTTTTTTAACCTTGCATTCTTTTAGTCTGATGATGCCGGCTTTTGGAGGAAAAGCGACTGAAAGCTCAGGAATCCAAACCAAACTAGCTGCATCTTGGAATTGATTGTTATTCCGGAGGATAGCATATGTTCATCATTGTCAAATACAACAAGGGAGAACTTTGAAGGTCATCGGGACATGTTGTCTTGATGAGTAGGATATTATGTGACAAAGCAATTCAAGGTTATTGTAAACAAAATAAGTAGTTTAGGCGTAATGAAGTTTGAGAAATCATACATATCTTTGGGCCACATAAATCTATACACGAATTCAACTTACTAAGTAATATACGCATAACTAACTACCATGTGTAAAACATTGCAAAAACTCATTTACAACAACTCTAGCACAAACTCCATTTTGATAATTACCGGAAAAATATTCCATTTTATCCCATTTTGCACAAACGTTGAGTATGATCTAACTTCTACAACAATAGTTCAAAAAAGAAATTGGAATTTTAGGGCACGATGTCTATCAGCGTCACATCCATACAAGTGTGCAAGAACCATCTCGTAATATATTCTTTGATTTCACGAACTTCTTGTAGTGGCTAGATGTCGAAATTTCCTTGAAAGGGAGAAGAAAAACGTACAAAAGCAGCAGAAGTGGAAAGGGGTATATGCTCCATACAGCCATGATGAAAATGATGTAATAGACTTTGATATTGTATTTTACTTTGAAATAATACCATACCAAAACTGAGCATAAATCTTACTGGTTTATCCTTGCGTAGAATAATTTATCAGATGTCAAATAACTATGAGTTTATGGTTATGATTGTTGCAAACCTTTTTTTTCATGACGGCACCTGGGTCTACGGTTATGGTTGCAAAAAGGCTAGATTATTTAACCTTGACCTTTTACCAATGAATTTTGGTCATAAGTTTTCACAAAAAAATGTATACTAACTAGGCTTCCATGGGAGGTAAGCATACATTTGGCGAATGATTGGGCTTGTAGAACTTCTGTGATAAGAAATCACTAGAGTAAGTACAACCACCCATGAAACCTTGAGTTTTATGGTCTTGAGCTTTCTACAATTATGTCTATGAAACTCCTTTTTCTTCTTATTTAAACTTTTACAATATATTTTTATTAAATATATTGTTTACCATAACAAATGAACTCACTATAGAAACAAACTTCAATAGATATTAACTTTATTTTATATTGTCTATAGTAATTGTTGGCATGTACACTGCATACTTAGCTAAACATATATTCCTATGTTTTTTTTTGTCAATTTGATACATATGTAGCTCTTGGGGCATTCTCTGGTCATTGCTTAGTATAGCTACTTAGCCAGTTACGTTAGATTCATCTTGTATACAGACACCAAAAAGATTTACGTGTTCACTACTAGTGTTGCATTTAAGCACAATGTACATATACACCACACAATAAATAAAACATTTTCTCTATTTATCACTATGTGCCACATTATTGTATATCTACTTTACACGTTTCTTTTGGCTTGGAAGAAAGAAGTTAGTGCGCTATGTGATCACCCGCAAGACTAAAACCTCACACTTTATTGCTTTAGTTTGTAGCCATAGTACACCATTAGATGCTACCAAGCAACACTAGGTAAAGAATTAATGGAGGGAGATGGAAGAATCAAAATGGGGACCCTTGTATGCACAAAATATATATGGTGCGAAAAAATGGGTGCGGCATTATCTCTTCATGTGATGCATGGATACTTATCCTTTTGTAAAACCCATCGTTACACGCTATTCACACGTCTGGCTTGTTGATATTTATTTGGTCTCGAATTTCAGCCACATAACACCAATCTTGTTCCTTTTTCTGGTCCCAACATAGTGAAACCTTCCACACTATCGTCCTTTCCCAGCAGCTTTAATCCATTCGATGCAGCATTAGTTGATCAGTTCCCTTTTTATCATCGTCTGTCTTGCTATGCTAGCTTGTCCATTCTCTATTGACTTGTAGGTGATGTCTCTGTCGATTTCTTCGGTGTCATAGTTGCTAACGCTAAACTTGTATAGATATACTTGCAAAAGTTTATAGCCATATTGTAGCACCGTAGAGTCGTCGTCGATTGTTGGTGGCATTAAAAATCTTGTTTTAAAAAATGCTAACAACAAAACTGAACCTTTTTATTATATATAAATATAAAAAGTAGTACACGGCACCCAAACGTGTTTGGTGTACTATAATTTTTTTCCCAAGGAAATGAACAATGTGCATGTAGTACTATGGTACTGTTGCTGTGGTGATCAAGTCCTGGAGGAAGAAAAGATCTTGTGAGCAGGGTACGCATGGCATGGGGTCGTAACACCGCCACGTCACCCCGAAAAAGCCCTCACCTGCCCCGAGCGCCCGAGGGCCTCTCTCCAGCCGACGGTGGGACCAGATGGAGAATCAGGCCCACATGTCATCCAAATCCCTCGCCCACCAAGAAAAGCTTTTGGTGGTGGCCTTCCCCACGTGCCAACTACCGTGACGGATCGGGGCCCGCCCATTTACACCATCCACACCGATCCGGGAGGGACAGGTGTCGACCCCCGAGCGGAGGACGAAGAGAGGGAGGGCGTAGAGGCGCCCCGCTACCCTGTGTGGGCTGTTGCGCGCGGCGCAGAGGATCCTTTGCGGGTTGGAGGAGTAGGGGATTCGGTGGGCGTGGGGCCCGGCGCGTTGCGTCGCCGTCTGGTGGGCCATGGTGAGCGGGACGGGTCAAGGGCGCGGCCAATCGGTGCTCGGCAGCTTACGGCCCGCGTCGCCGTCGGTGGTGGCTGCTTTCCCATTGGCTGTTCTGGCCACTCGGGCGGGGAATATGCGCGGGCCCACCGGCGGACGGGACGGATGGAGGAAGGAGACGCCCCGAGCTGCATGCGTGAACGTTTTTCCTTGCTTTTGTTTCTGTCTAGACTGGAAGCCCGCCTCGGAGGCTCGAGGGCAGCGGAAGGAAGCATTCGCACGAGCGGTGTGGCCGTGTGCGACTCCGTGTCGGGTTGATTAGGGCGGGTGGCTTCATGGAGGGTGCGATGTGTGTGAGCTTGGCCCGCCGTTGTACGTACTGGCTGGTTCCACTGGGTGGGTGGCACTCTTTCGTTTCCAAGTTAGGATTTCTTTTCTTTTCCGATAAAGAGAGCTCCTTCTTCGATTTTCATTTACATGAATCACACTATCTTCATACAACAACTAGAATTGGGAAACATAAAAGACGACAATACATGATTTAAAATGAGCAAAATTGGCGTGAACTAGTAGACCGATAAATGGGCTTAAACGGGATTAAGTGAGACTCGGTTTACTTCCATACCTAAAGATCATCCAGCCATAATCATATTGGTCCCTATCCTCCAACTGTGGGTCGCCTTGAGGCTTGCACAATGCAAGGTGTTTAGGGGCGGTGTTTAGAAAAATAAACCAATATTTTTTAAGCACCAGTGTTTATTTGTAGAGGGTATGCGCTTGTTTAGGCACCCTGATTGAAAATATTCTAATGCAACGATGATTATAACTGAAATATTACAATTCAAGAAAGTTTTGGATTTAAAGTAGTTCAAACTTGAATTCAACTAGCACATATGTTCTAGTTGTTTCTTCTAACCGTCCACATATGCTCAATCAAATCTTCCTTGAACTGCTCATGAGTTACTCGATGCCGAATTTGTTGATGGATTTGGACAAACTCGTAAACATGGCCAAATTCTGATGTGGAACTTGGATAGGATCACCCATGTTCTCAAATTCAAGACCTCTGGTAGCATCTTCACCCCCATCCTCCACGATCACGTTGTCATGATCACACAACATGTGATCACCTCCCACAAGGTCTTCGGATTCCATTGTTTAGCAGGTCCACGAACAACTGTAAAATGGCAATGTAGCACTCCAAATGTGCTCTCCACGTCCTTTCTAGCTCCTTATTGTGTTTGGAGAAAGTGAGACCTTTTCTGACCAACTGACACATATATAGTATTGATAAAGGTAGCCCAGGAAGGACAAACACCATCAACCAGATAGAAGCATGTGTTGTATTCATACCCATTAACATTATAGTTGCAAGGAGGAACTTTCCCTTCAGTCAGCCTAGCTAATAATGGGGACAGATAGAAGCATGTGTTGTATTCATACCCATTAACATTATAGTTGCAAGGAGGAACTTGCCCTTCAGTCAGCCTAGCTAATAATGGGGACCGCTGAAGCACATTGATGTCATTGTGAGACACGGACATGCCAAAGTAAGAGTGAAATCCAGAGATCTGGTGATGCAACTACTTCAAGAATGATGGTGGGCTTCTTAATATGGCCCTGATACTGCCCTTGTAAAGCTTCTGGACAATTCTTCCATTTCGATTGGATGCAATCAAGAGATTCTAGCATACATGGCTGAGGGAGTCCTGGATTAGGGGGTCCTCGGGCGTCCGGACTATGTGACATGGGCCGGATTGATGGACCATGAAGATACAAGACGGAAGACTTTTCCCCGTGTTCGGATGGGACTCTCCTTTGCGTGGATGGCAAGCTTGGCGTGCGAATATGAAGATTCCTTTCTCTTTAAATCGACTTTGTACAACCCTAGCCCCTCCCGTGTCTATATAAACCAGAGGGTTTAGTCCGTAGAGACAACCATAACCATACAGGCTAGACATCTAGGGTTTAGCCATTACGATCTCGTGGTAGATCAACTCTTGTAACCCCTATACTCATCAAAGTCAATCAAGCAGGACGTAAGGTATTACCTCCATCGAGAGGGCTCGAACCTGGGTAAACACTGTGTCCCTGTGTCCTGTTACCTTCGATCCTTAGACGCACAGTTCGGGACCCCCTACCCAAGATCTGCCGGTTTTGACACCGACATTGGTGCTTCCATTGAGAGTTCCACTGTGCCGTCGTCGAAAGGCTCGATGGCTTCATCGATCATCTACAACAATGCTGCCGGGAAGGAGATTTTTCTCCCCGGCCAGATCTTCGTATTCGGTGGCTTCACACTGCGGGCCAACTCAGTTAGCCACCTGGAGCAGATCGATAGCTACGCCCCTGATCACCAGATCAGTTTCGGAAATCTGAACTATTTCGCCGACATCCGAGGAGACTTGATCTTCCAAGGGTTCACAACTCCAACCACCGCCCCGGCCTTAGATTTGGAGCGCATCACCAGGTCCGAAGACGGGAGTCTAGAGCCCGCCGGACTATTTGCGGCTATAGAGCTCAACGCTGGAGAACTAGAGAGGATAGCGCCACCAGAAGCCATCACAAAGCTGGACTCTTCTCCGGACACTAGCTCCGGACCCTCGCAGTCCGTGTCTTGCGATCTCGGTCGGGGAACTTCGGTCCCCATCCAAACCTCGCTCTTAAACGAGGCTCTGGACCTAATGTGATCCCTCGCTATCACAGAGGAACCGCTTCTGAATTGCGCCCAGCCCGGACTAGGGGCTGAAAATAGGGAATTTTGCTTCCCACCCACCACCCACTTTATAGCCACTATCGAGGATCTAACGGACATGCTCGACTACAACTCTGAAGACATCGACGGTATGGACGGCGATGCCGGAGAGGAGCAAGCCCAAAAACCGTCGTTCACTGGAAGCTGGACGGCCACCTCCTCATACGACGTGTACATGGTGGGCACACCTAAAGAAGGCGGCGGCGATGATGAAAAGGATCCAGTCGAGGTCAAACCTCCTGAGATACCACCAAAGCGTCAACGTCAGTGGCGCCGCTCTAAATCACGTCGCGGAAAGGGCAACAATACCGGCACCGGAGACGATGATACTCCGAAGAACGCCGAAGACCAAAAAGACCCCATCAAACCAACATCCGAACAGGATGATCGGGAGGATGGGAAAATTGACCCTGACGATCAAGCAGGGAACAGAGACTCGAAGGATAGCAACTACCTACCACTCTCCGAGGATGACATGAGCCTTGGCGACGAAGATTTCATCATGCCAGAGGAACCCCTTGAACAAGAGCGCTTCAAGCGCCAGCTAATAGTCACTGCTAGAAGCCTAAAGAAAAAGCAGCAACAGCTTCAAGCTGACCAAGATCTACTCAAATGACAGATGGACTAATGTCCTGGCAGCCGAAGAATACGACCTTGAACGCCCAACGAAGAGTTACCTGAAGTGTAAACTACTATTCGTTGATGAGGCGCTGGAGCCCATACCACCAACACGTAATGCGGCTGGCGGACCTGACCGACCACCAGGTGGCCGGGACAGAATGACAACTCAAGCCGAACACCAGCCCGCGCCTCCTCGCCGTAAAAGCAAGGAAACAACAGCTCGAGGATACACTTATGACCTACGTCAGGACCTGGACAATAGAGCCGGCCAGACCATGTTAATCTACGGAACAAGGGGGCGTGCCCAAGCACGAGAAGACGGCCACCAGGCCTGGCGCGACAAACACAACCCCACTAGGGCCGAAAACTGCATACGTACTTCATCCGAACTGCACCGTGACGTTACCCAATACAGAGGCGCCGCACACCCCCTATGCTTCACCGATGAAGTAATGGAGCACCAGTTCCCAGAAGGGTTTAAACCCGTAAATATCGAATCATATGATGGCACAACAAATCCTGTAGTATGGATTGAATACTTTCTTCTCCACATTCACATGGCACGCGGTGATGATCTACATGCCATAAAGTACCTCCCCCTAAAACTCAAGGGGCCAGCATGGCACTGGCTGAACATCCTACCAGAAAACTCTATCGATAGCTAGGAAGACTTGGAGGACGCATTCAGAGACAACTTCCAAGGTACCTATGTTCGGCCCCCAGACGCCGATGACCTTAGTCATATAATCCAGCAACCCGGGGAATCGGCCCGGCAACTCTGGACCAGGTTCCTAATCAAAAAGAACCAAATTGTGGATTGTCCAGACATCGAAGCCCTCGCGGCCTTCAAACATAGTGTCCGAGACGAGTGGCTCGCCCGACATCTCGGCCAAGAAAAGCCGAAGTCCATGGCAGCCCTTACCGCACTGATGACCCGCTTTTGCACGGGAAATGATAGCTGGCTTGCTCGTAGAAGCAACAACACCAGCGACCCTGGCACCTCCAAAACCAGGGACAACAATGGCAAGCCACGACGCGAAAAGCACAAGCGTCGAAACAATAATGAAGGAACCCAGGACACAGTGGTCAACGCCGGATTCAGTGGCTCCAAACCCGGTCAACGGAAGAAGCCATTCAAGGCAAACAAAGATGGCCCATCCAGTTTAGACCGAATACTCGATCGGCCTTGCCAGATTCATGGCACCCCCGATAAACCCGCCAATCACACCAACAAGAATTGTTGGGTCTTTAAACAGGCCAGAAAAAATCAACGCCGAACACAAGGGGAAAGGGCTGCCCAGCGACGACGATGACCAAGAGCCTCGTCAACCGAACACGGGGAGATAGAAGCAATTTGCCCCCGAGGTAAAAATAGTGAACATGATATATGTCACACATATCCCTAAGAAGGAGCGCAAGCGCGCACTATGGGACGTCAACGCCATAGAGCCGGTCACCCCAAAATTCAACCCATGGTCGGCTTGTCTGACCACTTTCGATCGAAAGGACCACCCAACCAGTATCCGTCATGGAGGTTCGGCAGCTCTAGTCCTCGATCCAATCATCGACAGATTCCACCTCACGCGAGTCCTCATGGACGGCGACAACAGTCTCAATCTACTTTATCAAGACACTGCTTGCAAAATGGGCATTGATCCGTCAAGAATCAAGCCCACTAAAACTACCTTCAAAGGAGTAATACCTGGTGTAGAGGCCCGCCGCATGGGCTCAAACACACTGGAAGTCATCTTCGGTTCGCCGGACAACTTCCGAAACGAAGACTTGATCTTCTATATCGTCCCCTTCCATAGTGGATATCACGCACTTCTCGGACGAACCGCTTTCGCCCGCTTTAATGCGGTTCCGCACTGCGCCTATCTAAAGCTCAAGATGCTCGGTCCACATGACATCATTACAATCAACGGAAACATGGAACACTCCCTCCGTACTGAGGAGCATACCGCGGCCATTGCGGCCGAAATACAAAGCGGCCCCGTCAAGCCGCACACCTCATCAGCTATTAAGCCGTCGGACTCTATTACACAAGGCCGGCCAATCCCGCATGTTAACAACTCGGCAACTCCAGAGCTGGATTAACAACTTTGCCTTTGTCGATTGCCATGTATATCTGTGAATGTTGTACCGTGCGTGCATAATTACGCATTCAAAGTACCTTGGGCATCAACGGAGGCACAATTCAGACAGGCCCATAGTACGACTCGACCCTATATGGCCTTCCCCTTTTCTTTAATTATTTTTCTTTTACCACAGGTGCATCACAACCTGCTCACCCTACGGACTCATAAGGACTCTCTCCGAGCCCGGTTCCGTACAAATAGTGGAAAACCATTCCTCTCAAGGAATTTTTCTTACTCAGGAGAAAGCGGCGTAGACGTGTGGAAGGAAGGTGTGAAGGACTTCGTAGACCATAACTTCACTGACGAACATGTATAGAGCTTTTTCCCTCGCCTTAGACCCCTGGCATGTAAAATGACCTTTATGATCACGGTACCCTCGGTACGATTACGTTTTGACATATCAACCAAATTCCAGTAAACCAATTTTCTTCTTCGGTATAGCCTTTAAATTACAGACTTTATTCCGTCTCTTTAGTCGCCTCATTTCAAATTGTAGGGGCTCTACACGACAACATATGTGTAAAAGTCCGAATAGCTTCATAGCACAATTCGGCGTCCCAAGATTTGGCACTATATGCATCAGCTCCGAATCATGTCTTTGGTCAATAGTTGGGTTGCCCGGCTCCTGTGTTTGCTACCTTACGTTCCGCCTGATCGGCTAGGGTAGTAAAGGGAGAACTACTGCAATTGTGTTTCTGGTTCGTCCGGTTAAGCACCTCAGTAGAGAAAGCCAAAAACTGATTGTCATGATGTGGTGAGAGCTGGCCAGCCACTCGGCGACTTATTACAATCTTTAGCGATTTTTTCTGTATTTACACGAAGGACTGTTTTTCGGTCACATATGTAACGCATCCGCATTGGGACAGCCGCATATATACTAGGGGCTACTCTGTAGACCCATCGTCAAACTCCTACGGCTAAGTGAGAGCAATAAAACCAAATAGTCTGATTGCCTGGTTCGCCACACTGATACCTCCTTCATGGACCAAGACATTGGGTTAAGTGTATTTGTCGGCGTCCTGGGAACGGGGGTCCCTAGACTTGCCTGCCTGCGGCCCACGGCGTGGCTCCACCAGCGGCCCTGTATGACCCATCTTCACCACCAAACACCCAAGACCCTCGCGAGGGGCCAAGCCTCGTGAGGCGGACGACACAAGACCTCCTCGAAGGTGGCCTCACCAGGCTGGCTTGCGAGGGGCGGAGAGATCAAGGCAAGGGGAACCTTGCGAGGTCCCTGTGACGCAAGCCATGACGACCAAGGCCAGGCGGGCGCCAGTGCGCGCAGTGTCCTCGTTTCCTCTTTGGAGCTAAAGAAGAAAGCGCAGGCGCGGAGTCCCGAGGCATCAAGCAAAGGTTTCCGTATCGGTGCAACGAGACCAAGACCAGCAGGACGACATGACGAAGGTCACCGTGGAGCCCAAGACAGCGTCATCACCAGAGCCTTTGGGAGGCGAAGACCATCTTTTGTCAGGATAGCTTGTACTAGCTGTCCCCCTTCAAACTGGCTGTTGTGGGATCCCTTCCCGCCTAATATTTGGGGAGAGGACCCGGGCCTCTATAAATAGGACTAGCCACCACCTTAGAAGGGGGATGATCCTCTACGACATCAACTCACCGAGCACAAGAGCACCTCTCCTCAGGAGGCTGTTCTTCCCTTATAACTGTTCATCTCCAGCCCAAGAGGCAATCCACCACATCACTGGAGTAGGGTATTGTTGGGGAACATAGTAATTTCAAAAAAAATTCCTACGCACACTTAGGATCATGGTGATGCATAGCAACGAGAGGGGAGAGTGTGTCCATGTACCCTCGTAGACCGAAAGCGGAAGCGTTAGCACAACACGGTTGATATAGTCGTACGTCTTCATGATCCGACCGACCCAAGTACCGAACGTATGGCACCTCCGAGTTCAGCACACGTTCAGGTCGATGACGTCCCACGAACTTCGAACCAGCAGAGCTTCACGGGAAATTTCCATCAGCACAACGGCGTGATGACGGTGATGATGTTGCTACCGACGTAGGGCTTCGCCTAAGCACCGCTACGATATAACCGAGGTGGAATATGGTGGAGGGGGCACCGCACACGGCTGGAATAGATCAACTGATCAACTTGTGTGTCCTAGGGTGCCCCCTGCCCCCGTATATAAAGGAGCAAGGGGGGAGGCGGCCGGCCAAGAGGAGGGCGTGCCAGGGGGGAGTCCTACTCCCACCGGGAGTAGGACTCCTCCTTTTCCTTGTTGGAGTAGGAGAGGGAAGGAAGGGAGAGAGGAGGAGAAGGAAAAAGGGGGGCGCCGCCCCCTCCTTGTCCAATTAATACTAGAGGGGAAGGGGGCGCGCGGCTGCCCTGGCCGCCCCTCCTCTTCTCCCACTAAGGCCCATGAGGCCCAATTAACTCCCCGGGGGGTTCCGGTAACCCCCCGGTACTCCGATTTTTATCCGAAACCACTCGGAACACTTCTGGTGTCCGAATATAGTCGTCCAATATATCAATCTTTACGTCTCGACCATTTCGAGACTCCTCGCCATGTCAGTGATCATATCCGGGACTCCGAACTACCTTCGGTACATCAAAACACAAAAACTCATAATACCGATCGTCACCAAACTTTAAGCGTGCGGACCCTACGGGTTCGAGAACTATGTAGACATGACCGAGACACGTCTCCGGTCAATAACCAATAGCGGAACCTGGATGCTCATATTGGCTCCTACATATTCTACGAAGATCTTTATCGGTCAAACCGCATAACAACATACGTTGTTCCCTTTATCATCGGTATGTTACTTGCCCGAGATTCGATTGTCGGTATCTCAATACCTAGTTCAATCTCTTTACCGACAAGTCTCTTTACTCGTTCCGTAATGCATCATCCCGCAACTAACTCATTAGTCACATTACTTGCAAGGCTTATAGTGATGTGCATTACCGAGAGGGCCCAGAGATACCTCTCCGACAATCGGAGTGACAAATCCTAATCTCGAAATACGCCAACTCAACAAGTACCTTCGGAGACACCTGTAGAGCACCTTTATAATCACCCAGTTACGTTGTGACGTTTGGTAGCACACAAAGTGTTCCTCCGATAAACGGGAGTTGCATAATCACATAGTCATAGAACATGTATAAGTCATGAAGAAAGCAATAGCAACATACTAAACGATCAAGTGCTAAGCTAACGGAATGGGTCAAGTCAATCACATCATTCTCTTAATGATGTGATCCCGTTAATCAAATGACAACTCATGTCTATGGCTAGGAAACATAACCATCTTTGATTAACCAGCTAGTCAAGTAGAGGCATACCAGTGACACTCTTTTTGTCTATGTATACACACATGCATTATGTTTCCGGTTAAATAACATTCTAGCATGAATAATAAACATTTATCATGATATAAGGAAATAAACAATAACTTCATTATTTCCTCTAGGGCATATTTCCTTCAGTCTCCCACTTGCACTAGAGTCAATAATCTAGATTACACAGTAATGATTCTAACACCCATGGAGCCTTGGTGCTGATCATGTTTTGCTCGTGGAAGAGGCTTAGTCAATGGTCTGCAACATTCAGATCCGTATGTATCTTGCAAATCTCTATGTCTCCCACCTGGACTTGATCCCAGATGGAGTTGAAGCGTCTCTTGATGTGCTTGGTTCTCTTGTGAAATCTGGATTCCTTTGCTAAGGCAATTGCACCAGTATTGTCACAAAAGATTTTCATTGGACCCGATGCACTAGGTATGACACCTAGATCGGATATGAACTCCTTCATCCAGACTCCTTCATATGCTGCTTCCGAAGCAACAATGTACTCCGCTTCACATGTAGATCCCGCCACAACGCTCTGTTTAGAACTGCTCCAACAGACAGCTCCACCATTCAATATAAACACGTATCCGGTTTGCAATTTAGAATCATCTGGATCAATGCCAAAGCTTGCATCAACGTAACCATTTACGATGAGCTCTTTGTCACCTCCATAAACGAGAAACATATCCTTAGTCCTTTTCAGGTACTTCAGGATGTTCTTGACCGTTGTCCAGTGATCCACTCCTAGATTACTTTGGTACCTCCCTGCTAAACTAATAGCAAGGCAGACATCAGGTCTGGTACACAACATTGCATACATGATAGAGCCTATGGCTGAAACATAGGGAACATCTTTCATTTTCTCTCTATCTTGTGTAGTGGTCGGGCATTGAGTCTTACTCAACTTCACACCTTGTAACACATGCAAGAACCCTTTCTTTGTCTGATCCATTTTGAACTTCTTCAAAACTTTGTCAAGGTATGTGCTTTGTGAAAGTCCAATTAAACGTCTTGATCTATCTCTATAGATCTTGATGCCCAATATGTAAGCAGCTTCACCGAGGTCTTTCATTGAAAAACTCTTATTCAAGTATGCTATCCAGAAATTCTATATCACTTCCAATCAACAATATGTCATCCACATATAATATTAGAAATGCTACAGAGGTCCCACTCACTTTCTTGTAAATACAGGCTTCTCCAAAAGACTCTATAAAACCATATGCTTTGATCACACTATCAAAACGTTTATTCCAACTTCGAGAGGCTTGCACCAGTCCATAAACGGATCGCTAGAGCTTGCACACTTTGTTAGCACCTTTTGGATCGATAAAACCTTCAGGTTGCATCATATACAACTCTTCTTCCGGAAATCCATTCAGGAATGAAGTCTTTACATCCAGTTGCCAAATTTCATAATCGTAAAATGCGGCAATAGTTAACATGATTCGGACGGACTTAAGCATCGCTATGGGTGAGAAGGTCTCATCGTAGTCAACTCCTTGAACTTGTCTAAAACCTTTCGCAACAAGTCGAGCTTTGTAGACAGTAACATTACCATCAGCGTCTGCCTTCTTCTTGAAGATCCATTTATTCTCGATGGCTTGCTGATCATCGAGCAAGCCAACCAAAGTCCACACTTTGTTCTCATACATGGATCCCATCTCAGATTTCATGGCCTCAAGCTATTTTGTGGAATCTGGGCTCATCATCGCTTCCTCAAAGTTCGTAGGTTCTTCATGGTCTAGCAACATGACCTCCAGAACAGGATTACTGTACCACTCTGGTGTGGATCTTACTCTGGTTGACCTACGAGGTTCAGTAGTAACTTGATCTGAAGTTTCATGATCATCATCATTAGCTTCCTCACTAATTGGTGTAGATGTCACAGGAACCGGTTTCTGTGATTAACTACTTTCCAATAAGGGAGCAGGAACAGTTACATCATCAATTTCTACTTTCCTTCCACTCACTTCTTTCGAGAGAAACTCTTTCTCTAGAAAGGATCCATTCTTAGCAACAAAAGTCTTGCCTTCGGATCTATGATAGAAGGTGTACCCAACAATTTCCTTTGGATATCCTATGAATACACATTTCTCCAATTTGGGTTCGAGCTTATCAGGTTGACGTTTTTTCACATGAGCATCGCAGCCCCAAACTTTAAGAAACGAGAACTTTGGTTTCTTGCCAAACCATAGTTCATAAGGCGTCGTCTCAACGGATTTTGATGGTGCCCTATTTAACAAGAATGCAGCCGTCTCTAAAGCATAACCCCAAAACGATAGCGGTAAATCAGTAAGAGACATCATAGATCACACCATTATCTAGTAAAGTACGATTACAACGTTCGGACACACCATTACACTGTGGTGTTCCAGGCCGTTGAGTTGCGAAACTATTCCGCATTGTTTCAAATGTAGACCAAACTCGTAACTCAAATATTCTCCTCCACGATTAGATTGTAGAAACTTTATTTTCTTGTTACGATGATTTTCCACTTCACTCTGAAATTCTTTGAACTTTTCAAATGTTTCAAACTTATGTTTCATTATGTAGATATACCCATATCTTCTCAAATCATCTGTGAAGGTGAGAAAATAACGATACCCGCCGCGAGCCTCAATATTCATTGGACCACATACATCCGTATGTATGATCTCCAACAAATCTGTTGCTCGCTCCATTGTTCCGGAGAACGGTGTCTTAGTCATCTTGCCCATGAGGCATGGTTCGCAAGTACCAAGTGATTCATAATCAAGTGATTCCAAAAGTCCAGCAGTATGGAGTTTCTTCATGCGCTTTACACCAATATGACCCAAACGACAGTGCCACAAATAAGTTGCACTATCATTATCAACTCTGCATCTTTTGGCTTCAACATTATGAATATGTGTATCACTACTATCAAGATTCAACAAAAATAGACCACTCTTCAAGGGTGCATGACCATAAAAGATATTACTCATATAAATAGAACAACCATTATTCTCAGATTTAAATGAATAACCGTCTCGCATCAAACAAGATCCAGATATAATGTTCATGCTTAATGCTGGCACCAAATAACAATTATTTAGGTCTAAAACTAATCCCGAAGGTAGATGTAGAGGTAGCATGCCGACGGCGATCACATCGACTTTGGAACCATTTCCCACGCGCATCGTCACCTCGTCCTTAGCCAGTCTTCGCTTAATCCGTAGTCCCTGTTTCGAGTTGCAAATATTAGCAACAGAACCAGTACCAAATACCCAGGTGCTACTGCGAGCTCTGGTAAGGTACACATCAATAACATGTATATCACATATACCTTTGTTCACCTTGCCATCCTTCTTATCCGCCAAATACTTGGGGCAGTTCCGCTTCTAGTGACCAGTATGTTTGCAGTAGAAGCACTCAGTCTCAGGCTTAGGTCCAGACTAGGGTTTCTTCTCCTGAGCAGCAACTTGTTTGCTGTTCTTCTTGAAGTTCCCCTTCTTCTTCCATTTACCCTTTTTCTTGAAACTAGTGGTCTTGTTGACCATCAACACTTGATGCTCCTTCTTGATTTCTACCTCCGCTGCCTTTAGCATTGCGAAGAGCTCGGGAATTGTCTTATTCATCCCTTGCATATTATAGTTCATCACGAAGCTCTTGTAGCTTGGTGGCAGTGATTGAAGAACTCTGTCAATGACACTATCAACAGGAAGATTAGCTCCCAGTCGAGTCAAGTGATTATAATACCCAGACATTTTGAGTATAAGTTCACTGACAGAACTATTCTCCTCCATCTTGCAGCTATAGAACTTATTGGAGACTTCATATCTCTCAGTCCGGGCATTTCCTTGAAATATTAACTTCAACTCCTGGAATATCTCATATGCTCCATGATGTTCAAAACGTCGTTGAAGTCCCGGTTCTAAGCCGTAAAGCATGGCACACTGAACTATCGAGTACTCATCAGCTTTACTCTGCAGACGTTCTTAACATCATTAGCAGCATCTGCAGCAGGCCTGGCACCCAGTGGTGCTTCCAGGATGTAATTCTTTTGTGCAGCAATGAGGATAATTCCCAAGTTATGGACCCAGTCCGTGTAATTGCTACCATCATATTTCAACTTTGCTCTCTCAAGGAACACATTAAAATTCAACGGAACAACAACACGTGCCATCTATCTACAATCAACATAGACAAGCAAAATACTATCATGTACTAAGTTCATGATAAATTTAAGTTCAATTAATCATATTACTTAAGAACTCCCACTTAGATAGACATCCCTCTAATCATCTAAGTGATCACGTGCCAAAACAACTAAACCATGTCCGATCATCACGTGAGATGGAGTAGTTTTCAATGGTGAACATCACTATGTTGATCATATATACTATATGATTCACGCTCGACCTTTCGTACTCAGTGTTCCGAGGCCATATCTGCATATGCTAGGCTCATCAAGTTTAACACGAATATTCTGCGTGTGCAAAACTGGCTTGCACCCGTTGTAGATGAACGTAGACTTATCACACCCGATCATCACATGGTGTCTCGGCACGACGAACTTTGGCAACGGTGCATACTCAGGGAGAACACTTTTATCTTGAAATTTAGTGAGAGATCATCTTATAATGCTACCATCAATCAAAGCAAAATAAGATGTATAAAAGATAAACATCACATGCAATCAATATAAATGATATGATATGGCCATCATCATCTTGTGCTTGTGATCTCCATCTCTGAAGCACCGTCATGATCACCATTGTCACCGGCGCGACACCTTGATCTCCATCATAGCATCGTTGTCATCTCGCCAACTATTGCTTCTACGACTATCGCTACCGCTTAGTGATAAAGTAAAGCAATTATAGGGGAATTGCATTGCATACACTAAAGCGACAACCATATGGCTCCTGCCAGTTGCTGATAACTCCATTACAAAACATGATCATCTCATACAATAAATATAGCATCATGTCTTGACCATATCACATCACAACATGCCCTGCAAAAACAAGTTAGACGTCCTCTAATTTGTTGTTGCAAGTTTTACGTGGCTGCTACGGGCTGAGTAAGAACCGTTCTTACCTACGCATCAAAACCACAACGATAGTTCATCAAGTTAGTGTTGTTTTAACCTTCTGAAGGACCGGGCGTAGCCACACTCGATTCAACTAAAGTTAGAGAAACTGACACCCGCCAGCCACATGTGAGCAAAGCACATCGGTAGAACCAGTCTCGCGTAAGCGTACGCGTAATGTCGGTCCGGGCCGCTTCATCCAACAATACCGCCGAACCAAAGTATGACATGCTGGTAAGCAGTATGACTTGTATCGCCCACAACTCACTTGTGTTCTACTCGTGCATATAACATCTACGCATAAAACCAGGTTCGGATGCCACTATTGGGGAATGTAGTAATTCAAAAAAATTCCTACGCACACTTAGGATCATGGTGATGGATAGCAACGAGAGGGGAGAGTGTGTCCACGTACCCTCGTAGACCGAAAGAGGAAGCGTTAGCACAATGCAGTTGATGTAGTCGTACGTCTTCATGATCCGACCGATCCAAGTACCAAACGTACGGCACTTCCGAGTTCAGCACACGTTCAGCTTGATGATGTCCCACAAACTCCGATCCAGCAGAGCTTCACGGGAGAGTTCCGTCAGCACGACGGCGTGATGATGGTGATGACGTTGCTACCGACACAGGGCTTCGGCTAAGCACCACTACGATATAACCGAGGTGGAATATGGTGGAGGGGGGCACCGCACACAACTTGGATAGATCAACTGATCAACTTGTGTGTCCTAGGGTGCCCCCTGCCCCCGTATATAAAGGAGCAAGGGGGAGGCGGCTGGCCAAGAGGAGGGCGCGGGAGTAGGACTCCTCCTTTTCCTTGTTGGAGTAGGAGAGGGAAGGAAGGGAGAGAGGAGGAGAAGGAAAAAAGGGGGTGTCGCCCCCCTCCTTATCCAATTCAGACTAGAGGGGGAGGGGGCGCGCGGCTGCCCTGGCCGCCCCTCCTCTTCTCCCACTAAGGCCCATGAGGCCCAATTAACTCTCCTGGGGGTTCCGGTAATGCCCCGGTACTCCGATTTTTATCCGAAACCACTCGGAACACTTTCGGTGTTCAAATATAGTCGTCCAATATATCAATCTTTATGTCTCGACCATTTTGAGACTCCTCGTCATGTTCGTGATCATATCTGGGACTCCAAACTACCTTCGGTACATCAAAACACAAAAACTTATAATATCGATCGTCACCAAACTTTAAGCATGCGGACCCTACGGGTTTGAGAACTATGTAGACATGACCGAGACACGTCTCCGGTCAATAACCAATAGCGGAACCTGGATGCTCATATTGGCTCCTACATATTCTACGAAGATCTTTATTGGTCAAACCGCATAACAACATACGTTGTTCCCTTTGTCATCGGTATGTTACTTGCCCGGGATTCGATCGTCGGTATCTCAATACCTAGTTCAATCTCGTTACCGGCAAGTCTCTTTACTCGTTCCGTAATGCATCGTCCCGCAACTAACTCATTAGTCACATTGCTTGCAAGGCTTATAGTGATGTGCATTACCGAGAGGGCCCAGAGATACCTCTCCGACAATCGGAGTGACAAATCCTAATCTCGAAATACGCCAACTCAACACGTACCTTCGGAGACACCTGTAGAGCACCTTTATAATCACCCAGTTACGTTGTGACATTTGGTAGCACACAAAGTGTTCCTCCGATAAACGGGAGTTGCATAATCTCATAGTCATAGGAACATGTATAAGTCATGAAGAAAGCAATAGCAACATACTAAACGATCAAGTGCTAAGCTAACGGAATGGGTCAAGTCAATCACATCATTCTTCTAATGATGTGATCCCATTAATCAAATGGCAACTCATGTCTATGGCTAGGAAACATAACCATCTTTGATTAACGAGCTAGTCAAGTAGAGGCATACTAGTGACACTTTGTTTGTCTATGTATTCACACATGTATTGTGTTTCCGGTTAATACAATTCTAACATGAATAATAAACATTTATCATGATATAAGGAAATAAATAATAACTTTATTATTCCCTCTATGGCATATTTCCTTCAGGTATTACACCACATCGGTGGCCTGCTACCTCTTGAGCACCGCGTTGGTTTTCCCTTGAAGAGAAAAGGGTGATGCAGCAAAGTAGCGTAAGTATTTCCCTCAGTTTTTGAGAACCAAGGTATCAATCCAGTAGGAGGCCACACACGAGTCCCTCGCACCTACACAAACAAATAAAATCCTCGCAAGCAACGCAATAAAGGGGTTGTCAATCCCTTCACGGTCACTTACGAAAGTGAGATCTGATAGATATGATAAGATAATATTTTTGGTATTTTTATGATAAAGATGCAAAGTAAATAAAGCAAAATAAAATGGTGCAAGTTATAGCTTGTTGATGGAAGATTAATATGATAGAAAATAGACCCGGGGGCCATAGGTTTCACTAGTGGCTTCTCTCGAGAGCATAAGTATTACGGTGGGTAAACAAATTACTGTTGAGCAATTGATAGAATTGAGCATAATTATGAGAATATCTAGGTATGATCATGTATATAGGCATCACGTCTGAGACAAGTAGACCGACTCTTGCCTGCATCTACTACTATTACTCCACACATCAACCGCTATCCAGCATGCATCTAGAGTATTAAGTTCAAAAGAACAGAGTAACTCTTTAAGCAAGATGACATGATGTAGAGGGATAAACTCATGCAATATGATATAAACCCCATCTTGTTATCCTCGATGGCAACAATACAATATGTGACTTGCTGCCCCTACTGTCACTGGGAAAGGACACCGCAAGATTGAACCCAAAGCTAAGCACTTCTCCCATTGCAAGAAAGGTCAATCTAGTAGGCCAAACCAAACTGATAATTCGAAGAGACTTGCAAAGATAACCAATCATACATAAAAGAATTCAAAGAAGATTCAAATATTGTTCATAGATAAACTTGACCATAAGCCCATAATTCATCGGTCTCAACAAACACACCGCAAAAGAAGATTACATCGAATAGATCTCCACAAGAGAGGGGGAGAACATTGTATTGAGATCCACAAAGAGAGAAGAAGCCATCTAGCTAATAACTATGGACCCGAGGGTCTGAGGTAAACTACTCACACATCATCGAAGAGGCTGTGGTGTTGATGTAGAAGCCCTCTGTGATTGATGCCCCCTCCGGTGGAGCTCCAGAAAAGGCCCCAAGATGGGATCTCACGGGTACAGAAGGTTGCGACGGTGGAATTAGGGTTTTGGCTCCATATCTGGTAGTTTGGGGGTACATAGGTATATATAGGAGGAAGAAGTATGTCGGTGGAGCAACGTGGGACCCACGAGGGTGGAGGGCGCGCTTGGGGGGGGGGGGGTAGGCGCGCCCCTACCTCGTGCCTTCCTGGTTGCTTTCTTGGTGTAGGGTCCAAGTCCTCTGGATCACGTTCGTTCCAAAAATCACGTTCCCAAAGGTTTCATTCCGTTTGGACTCCGTTTGATATTCTTTTTCTGCGAAACTCTGAAATAGGCAAAAAAACAGCAATTTTGGGCTGGGCCTCCGGTTAATAGGTTAGTCCCAAAAATAATCTAAAAGTGTATAATAAAGCCCAATAATGTCCAAAACAGAATATAATATAGCATGGAACAATAAAAAATTATAGATATGTTGGAGACGTATCATGGCCCAAACCAGTATAAATCTTGTGTCCCCTTATTCCTCGAGTTCAACGCGCGAAGACTTGAGATTGCGGTGAGGGCGTGAGCTTGAGGGGGGGAGATCTTTGTGCACACCCTAGTGTTTGAACCTCAAGGGTTTTGCCGACATAGGGCTTCACCTAAGCACCGCTACGATATAATCGAGGTGGATTATGGTGGAGGGGGGCACCGCACACGGCTGGAATAGATCAATAGATCAACTTGTGTGTCTAGAGGTGCCCCCTGCCCCCGTATATAAAGGAGCAAGGGGGAGGCCAGCCAGCCCTAGAGGGCGCGCCAGGAGGAGGAATCCTCCTCCTAGTAGGAGTAGGATTCCCCTCTTTCCTACTCCTACTAGGAGGGGGAAAGGAAGGGGGAGAGGGAGAAGGAAAGGGGGGCGCCGCCCCCCTCTCCTAGTCCAATTCGGACCAGAGGGGGAGGGGCGCGCGGCCTGTCCTAGGCCAGCCCTCTCTCTCCACTAAGGCCCATA
>NC_041386.1:488114783-488137663 GCF_002162155.2 Triticum dicoccoides
GGGGGGGGGTCCGGTAACCCTCCGGCACTCCGGTTTTCTCCGAAACCACCCGGAACAGTTCCATTGTCCGAATATAGTCGTCCAATATATCGATATTTATGTCTCGACCATTTCGAGACTCCTCGTCATGTCCGTGATCATATCCGGGACTCCGAACTACCTTCGGTACATCAAAACACAAAAACTCATAATATCGATCGTCACCAAACTTTAAGCGTGCGGACCCTACGGGTTCCAGAACTATGTAGACATGACTGAGACACGTCTTCGGTCAATAACCAATAGCGGAACCTGGATGTTCAGATTGGCTCCCACATATTCTACGAAGATCTTTATCGGTCAAACCGCATAACAACATACGTTGTTCCCTTTGTCATCGGTATGTTACTTGCCCGAGATTCGATCATCGGTATCTCAATACCTAGTTCAATCTCGTTACCGACAAGTCTCTTTACTCATTCTGTAATACATCATCCCGCAACTAACTCATTTGTTACAATGCTTGCAAGGCTTATAGTGATGTGCATTACCGTACCTCTTCGACAATCAGAGTGACAAATCATAATCTTGATTTATGCCAACTCAACAAGTACCATCGGAGACACCTGTAGAGCACCTTTATAATCACCCAGTTACGTTGTGATGTTTGGTAGCACACAAGGTGTTCCTCCGGTAATCGGGAGTTGCATAATCTCATAGTCATAGGAACATGTATAAGTCATGAAGAAAGCAATAGCAGAAAACTAAACGATCAAGTGCTAAGCTAACGGAATGGGTCAAGTCAATCACATCATTCTCCTAATGATGTGATCCCATTAATCAAATGACAACTCATGTCTATGGTTAGGAAACATAACCATCTTTGATTAACGAGCTAGTCAAGTAGAGGCATACTAGTGACACTCTGTTTGTCTATGTATTCACACATGTACTAAGTTTTCGGTTAATACAATTCTAGCATGAATAATAAACATTTATCATGAAATGAGGAAATAAATAATAACTTTATTATTGCCTCTAGGGCATATTTCCTTCAGTCTCCCACTTGCACTAGAGTCAATAATCTAGATTACACAGTAATGATTCTAACACCCATGGAGTCTTGGTGCTGATCATGTTTTGCTCGTGGAAGAGGCTTAGTCAACGGGTCTGCAACATTCAGATCAATATGTATCTTGCAAATCTCTATGTCTCCCAGCTAGACTTGATCCCGGATGGAGTTGAAGCATCTCTTGATGTGCTTAGTTCTCTTGTGAAATCTGGATTCCTTTGCCAAGGCAATTGCACCAATATTGTCACAAAAGATTTTCATTGGACCCGATGCACTAGGTATGACACCTAGATCGGATATGAACTCCTTCATCCAGACTCCTTCATTTGCTGCTTCCGAAGCAGCAACGTACTCCGCTTCACACGTAGATCCCGCCATGACGCTTTGTTTAGAACTGCTCCAACTGACAGCTCCACCGTTCAATATAAACATGTATCCGGTTTGCGATTTAGAATCGTCCGGATTAGTGTCAAAGCTTGCATCAGCGTAACCATTTACGATGAGCTCTTTGCCACCTCCATAAAAGAAAACATATCCTTAGTCCTTTTCAGGTGTTTCAGGATGTTCTTGACCGCTGTCCAGTGATCCACTCCTGGATTAATTTGGTACCTCCCTGCTAAACTAATAGCAAGGCACACATCAGGTCTGGTACACATCATTACATACATGATAGAGCCTATGGCTGAAGCATAGGGAATATCTTTCATTTTCTCTCTATCTTCTGCAGTGGTCAGGCATTTAGTCTTACTCAACTTCACACCTTGTAACACAGGTAAGAACCCTTTGTTTGCCCGATCATTGAACTTCTTCAAAACTTTGTCAAGGTATGTGCTTTGTGAAAGTCCAATTAAGCGTCTTGATCTATCTCTATAGATCTTGATGCACAATATGTAAGCAGCTTCACCGAGGTCTTTCATTGAAAAACTCTTATTCAAATACCCTTTTATGCTATCCAGAAATTCTATATCATTTCCAATCAACAATATGTCATCCACATATAATATTAGAAATGCTACAGAGCTCCCACTCACTTTCTTGAAAATACAGGCTTCTCCAAAAGTCTGTATAAAACCATATGCTTTGATCACACTATCAAAACGTTTATTCCAACTCCGAGAGGCTTGCACCAGTCCATAAATGGATCGCTGGAGCTTGCACACTTTGTTAGCACCCTTTGGATCGATAAAACCTTCAGGTTGCATCATATACAACTCTTCTTCTGGAAATCCATTCAGTAACGCAGTCTTTACATCCATTTGCCAAATTTCATAATCATAAAATGCAGCAATAGCTAACATGATTCGGACGGACTTAAGCATTGCTACGGGTGAGAAGGTCTCATCGTAGTCAACTCCTTTAACTTGTCGAAAACCTTTCGCAACAAGTCGAGCTTTGTAGACAGTAACATTACCATCAGCGTCTATCTTCTTCTTAAAGATCTATTTATTCTCGATGGCTTGGCGATCATCGGGCAAGTCAACCAAAGTCCATACTTTGTTCTCATACATGGATCCTATCTCAGATTTGATGGCCTCAAGCCATTTTGCGGAATCTGGGCTCATCATCGCTTCCTCATACTTCGTAGGTTTGTCATGGTCTAGTAACATGACCTCAAGAACAGGATTACCGTACCACTCTGGTATGGATCTTACTCTAGTTGACCTACGAGGTTCGGTAGTAACTTGATCTGAAGTTTCATGATCATTATCATTAGCTTCCTAACTAATTGGTGTAGGTGTCATAGGAACCGGTTTCTGTGATGAACTACTTTCCAATAAGGGAGCAGGTACTGTTACCTCATCAAGTTCTACTTTCCTCCCACTCACTTATTTCGAGAGAAACTCCATCTCTAAAAAGGATCCATTTTTAGCAACAACAGTCTTGCCTTCGGATCTGTGATAGAAGGTGTACCCAACTGTTTCTTCTGGGTATCCTATGAAGACACATTTCTCCGATTTGGGTTCGAGCTTATCGGGTTGAAGCTTTTTCACATAAGTGTCGCAGCCCCAAACTTTAAGAAACGAAAATTTTGGTTTCTTGCCAAACCATAGTTCATAAGGAGTAGTCTCAATGGATTTAGATGGTGCCCTATTTAACGTGAATGCAGCCGTCTCTAAAGCATAACCCCAAAATGGTATCGGTAAATCAGTTAGAGACATCATAGATCGCACCATATCTAGTAAAGTACGATTAGGACGTTCGGACACACCATTACGCTGTGGTGTTCCAGGTGGCGTTTGATACGTCTGCAACTTATCTATAATTTTTGATTGTTCCATGCTATTATATTATCTATTTTCGATGTTTATGGGCTCTATTATACACTTTTATATTATTTTTTGGGACTAACCTACTAACCCAGAGCCCAGAGCCCAGTGCTAGTTTCTGTTTTTTTCTTGTTGTAGAGTATTGCAGAAAAGGAAAATCAAACGGAGTCCAATTGACCTGAAACTTCACGGAACTTATTTTCGGAAGGAAAGCAACCCGGGAGACTTGGAGTCCATGTCCGGGAAGCTTCGAGGAAGCCACGAGGTAGGGGGGCGCGCCCACCCCCCTGGGCGCGCCCTCCACCCTCGTGGGCCCCTCGTGGCTCCCCTGACGTACTTCTTCTGCCTATATATCTCCATATACCCTAAAACGATCAGGAAGCACAATAGATCGGGAGTTCCGCCGCCAGAAGCCTCCGTAGCCACCGAAAACCAATCTAGACCCGTTTCGGCACCCTGCCGGAGGGGGAAATCCCTCTCCGGTGGCCATCTTCATCATCCCGGTGCTCTCCATGACGAGGAGGGAGTAGTTATCCCTCGGGGCTGAGGGTATGTACCAGTAGCTATGTGTTTGATCTTTCTCCCTCGTGTTCTTGAGGTGGTACGATCTTGATGTATCGCGAGCTTTGCTATTATAGTTGGATCTTATGATGTTTCTCCCCCTCTACTCTCTTGTAATGGATTGAGTTTCGCCTTTGAAATATCTTATCAGATTGAGTCTTTAAAGATTTGAGAACACTTGATGTATGTCTTGCCGTGCGTATCTGTGGTGACAATGGGATATCACATGATTCACTTGATGTATGTTTTGGTGATCAACTTGCGGGTTCCGCCCATGAACCTATGCATAGGGGTTGGCACACGTTTTTGTCATGATTCTCCGGTAGAAACTTTGGGGCACTCTTTGAGGTTCTATGTGTTGGTTGAATAGATGAATCTAAGATTGTGTGATGCATATCGTATAATCATACCCACGGATACTTGAGGTGACATTGGAGTATCTAGGTGACATTAGGGTTTTGGTTGATTTGTGTCTTAAGGTGTTATTCTAGTACGAACTCTAGGGCTATTTGTGACTCTTATAGGAATAGCCCAACGGATTGATTGGAAAGAATAACTTTGAGGTGATTTCGTACCCTACCATAATCTCTTCGTTCGTTCTCCGCTATTAGTGACTTTGGAGTGACTCTTTGTTGCATGTTGAGGGATAGTTATGTGATCCAATTATGTTATTATTGTTGAGGGGACTTGCACTAGTGAAAGTATGAACCCTAGGCCTTGTTTCAACACATTGCAATACTGTTTACGCCCACTTTTATCATTCGTTACCTTGCTGTTTTTATATTTTCTGATTACAAAAACTATTATCTACCATCCATATACCACTTGTATCACCATCTCTTCGCCGAACTAGTGCACCTATACAATTTACCATTCTATTGTGTGTGTGTTGGGGACACAAGAGACTCTTTGTTATTTGGTTGCAAGGTTGCTTGAGAGAGACCATCTTCATCCTACGCCTCCAACGGATTGATAAACCTTAGGTCATCCACTTGAGGGAAATTTTCTACTGTCCTACAAACCTCTGCACTTGGAGGCCCAACAACGTCTACAAGAAGAAGGTTGTATAGTAGACATCAAGATCTTTTCTGGCACCGTTGCCGGGGAGGTTAGCGCTTGAAGGTATATCTTTAGATCTTGCAATCGAATCTTTTTGTTTCTTGTTTTAGCACTAGTTTAGTTTATAAAAGAAAACTACAAAAAAATATGGAATTGAGTTTACCTCATATGCTTCATCTTTTTAATATCTTTCGTGAGTATGATGGAAAGGAAAATTGTGCTCAAGTGCTAGAAGAATAATGCATTAGAATGTTTGGCACTAAATATTTGAATGATGAGCATGATTTCAATGTTGTTAGTATGAATTCCTTGAATATCCATGATAGTAATGATATGCAAAGCCACAAGCTTGGGGAAGCTATGTTTGATGAAGATGATATTTTCTGTCCCCCAAGTTTTGATGAGCAAATTTCTTATGATGAAAGCATGCCTCCTATTTATGATGATTATATTGATGAAAGTGGATTTGGATAGGTCATGACTTTATTTTGTGATGAATCCACTATTTCAGAAGAGGTTCCAATTGATTATGAGAACAAAGTTGCTATATATGATGATTATTGTGATGACTTGTATGCTATAAATAATAATGATATCCATGAAACTTGTCATCATGATTTTAGTTTTCAATTGGATTATGCCTCACATGATAATTATTTTGTTGAGTTTGCTCCCACTATTATTCATGAGAAGAATTTTGCTTGTGTGGAGAGTAATAAAATTTCTATGCTTGTAGATCATGAAAATAATGCTCTATGTGATGGTTATATTGTTGAATTCATTCATGATGCTACTGAAAATTATTATGAGGGAGGAATATATGCTTGTAGGAATTGCAATAATATCAAGTTTCCTCTCTATGTGCTTAAAATTTTGAAGTTATGCTTGTTTTACCTTCCTATGCAACTTGATTCTTGTTCCCACAAGTTGTTTGCTCACAAAATCCCTATGAATAGGAAGTGGGTTATACTTAAAAGTGCTAGTCATATTATTCATGATGCTCTCTTTATATTTCAATTCTTATCTTTTATGTGAGCATCATTGAAATCATCATGCCTAGCTAGGGGCGTTAAACGATAGCGCTTGTTGGGAGGAAACCCAAATTTATTTTTGTTCCTTAATTTTTGCTCCTGTTTAGTTATAAATAATTTATTTATCCCATGTTATGATTGAGTTTTTATGTTTTAATTAGTGTTTGTGCCAAGTAGAACCGTTGGGAAGACTTGGGAAAGTCTTTTTGATCTTGCTGTAAAAAACAGAAACTTTAGCGCTCACGCGAATTGCTTCCATTTTTATTTGGAGAGTGATATTTAGTTAATTATTTTTGCAGATGATTAATAGATAAATTACCCACGTCCAGAAATTTATTTTAGAATTTTTGGGGTTCCAGAAGTATACGTTTGATCCAGATTACTACAGACTGTTCTGTTTTTGACAGATTCTGTTTTCTATGTGTTGTTTGCTTATTTTGATGAATCTATGGCTAGTAAAAGAGTTTATAAACCATAGAGAAGTTGGAATACAGTATATATTTCACCAATATGAATTTATAATGAGTTCACAACTGTACCTAAGTGGTGATTTATTTTCTTATACTAACGGAGCTTACGAGTTTCCTATTAAGTTTTGTGTTGTGAAGTTTTCAAGTTTTGGGTAAAGATTCGATGGACTATGGAATAAGGAGTGGCAAGAGCCTAAGCTTGGGGATGCCCAAGGCACCCCAAGGTAATATTCAAGGACAACCAAGAGCCTAATCTTGGGGATGCCCCGGAAGGCATCCCCTCTTTCGTCTTCGTTCATCGGTAACTTTACTTGGAGCTATATTTTTATTCACCACATGATATGTGTTTTGCTTGGAGCGTCATTTTATTTTATTTTTCTTTGCTTGATGTTTGAATAAAATACCAAGATCTGAAATTATTAAATGTTAGAGTGTCTTCATATAGTTGCATAATTATTCGACTGCTCATTGATCTTCACTTATATCTTTCGGAGTAGTTTGTTGTTGCTCTAGTGCTTCACTTATATCTTTCTAGAGCACGGTGGTGGTTTTATTTTATAGAAATAGATGAACTCTCATGCTTCACTTATATTATTTTGAGAGTCCTAAACAGCATGGTAATTTTCATCGGTTATGAAACTAGTCCTAATATGATGGGCATCCAAGAGGGATATAATAAAAACTTTCATATAAGTGCATTGAATACTAAGAGAAGTTTGGTACTTGATGATTGTTTTGAGATATGGAGATAGTGATATCAAAGTTGTGCTAGTTGGGTAGTTGTGAATTTTAGGAATACTTGTGTTGAAGTTTGCAAGTCCCGAAGCATGCACGTATGGTAAATGTCGGTGTCAAAACCGGCAGATCTCGGGTAGGGGGTCCCGAACTGTGCGTCTAGGCCGGATGGTAACAGGAGGCAAGGAACACGATGTTTTACCCAGGTTCGGGCCCTCTTGATGGAGGTAAAACCCTACGTCCTGCTTGATTAATATTGATGATATGGGTAGTACAAGAGTAGATCTACCACGCGATCAAGGAGGCTAAACCCTAGAAGCTAGCCTATGGTATGATTGTTGTATATGGAGTTGATGTCCTACGGACTACCACCCTCCGGTTTATATAGACACCGGATAGGGTTAGGGTTACACAGAGTCGGTTACAATGGTAGGAGATCTTGAATATCCGCATCGCCAAGCTTGCCTTCCACGCCAAGGAATGTCCCATCCAGACACGAGACGAAGTCTTCAATCTTGTATCTTCATAGTCCAGGAGTCCGGCTGAAGGTATAGTCCGGCTACCCGTACATCCCCTAATCCAGGACTCCCTCAGTAGCCCCCGAACCAGGCTTCAATGACGATGAGTCCGGCGCGCAGATTGTTCGGCATTGCAAGGCGGGTTCTTCTCCAAATCCTGTGTACCTATAGGAATAATGTCCGATTTTTGTAATGTAGCGCTCCTCGACTCCCACGCCCAATAATGGCCGTCTTCCACGTGTCAAACGAATGCAAAAAGCCAGGGCATTTTTACATCCACGCCCCTAGCCGTATAAACGAGCCGCCTATTTAACGAGATGGGGATTTAGGTCCAAACCACATCTTCTCCTCTCCGCGAGTTATCATCAGAGCGCTTCCAGCAAAGGTCCATTCCAACATGACCAGCCGTCGCAGCTCCTCCCCTCGCCCCTCCGATCCCAAACCCGGGGACTGGGAGAGTTGCACCATCCCGCATAGCGAGTTAGTGTCGCTTCAGGCCAAGGGATTTCTCCCTCAGGCATACATGGTCCCGGTCCGAGCCGGTCTCGCCACCTATAATGGCGGAAAACAAGCGAAGAGCACCCCCAATCCTTCTAAAGGAGAGCGGGTGTGCCTCGTCCCCTATCTAATAAGGGGACTGGGGTTTCCAATTCATCCATTTCTCCGCGGGCTTCTGGAGTTCTACGGCCTCCAGCTGCACAATCTCACGCCCGCCTCCGTATTACATATTGCGGGTTTCGTCGCCCTTTGCGAGCTATTTTTAGGCGTTGAGGCTCATTTCGCGCTATGGAAGAGGTTATTCTGCCTAGTGCCCCGTTCTCGAGAGGGGTCTATATACCAAGTGGGCGGAGCCGAAGTATGGCGCATCGCCGGGACCGGATACCTATCCGGAACCCCAAAGAAGGCGTCCGAGGACTGGCCTTCGGAATGGTTTTACATAGATGACGTCCCGTTACCGGACCCTATCCGGGTCGGTCTCCCTGAGTTCAACAGTGCCCCATTGAAGAAACGCTTGAGCTAGCGTCCGCGGAGCTCTCAGAAAGAAAGCGACAGGGACGTCCTTTACCTGATGGGCCGGATAAGACTGTTGGCTCATTCCGGACTAACCATGATTGGAGTCATGGCCGCATGCATTATGCGAGGGGTGCAGCCGCTTCAATATAGAGGCCACCCCATGTGGGATTTCAACGGGGAGGATGACGCCACCCGTTACGGTCGTAAGGGGCCGGCCTCAGCTGCCGCCCTAGTAAAGATCTTATCCTCTTTGTACAAGGGAGAAAAGGAGGAATTCCTCTGCGTCAATCCGCAGGCCGGATTTACTATGTACGATCCTCCAAGTTGGGTAAGTGAATAATTGCGCTTGCCCATCTGTTTTATACTCGCACGGTTAGATATGTAGTCTAACGACTTCAGTGCAGGAACTACGACAGGAGGTAAAGGATATAAACAGCCGCCCTCCACAGCCCGAGGACCCAGAACGGTCCCTCGATCCGGACTCCGAAGAGGACCCGGACATATTGGTGGAGCTTATCGACGGGGTGTTCCATCAGCTAAGCAAGGACAATACCTTGGTAGCCATCACGGCTGATTACCCAGGGTTAATCCCGGCCTCCCAGGTGACAGAAACCGGAGTCTCATTCCCTTGAGAGAGATTCCACTCTCATGTATTCCGGTGTTTCTGACGACAACCGTGTTTTGCAGGGGAGATTTCCGAGGCAGGAGGCCGAACCTGCGGCGGCTAGCCAACGAGGGGCCGTAGGACCCCGTGGGGCAAAAAGGAATGCAGTCCGGACTGAGATGCCGGTGCAAAGGTATAGCGCACCCTCTGTTTCCCTGGTGTTATTCTGTCAGGGCATATTAACGTTCGTGCTATCTTCAGAACGAAGAGACCTCGCCGGACTACATCTGGAGAGGTTGCCAATCACGCCCCCACCAGCAAGGCTCCAACGTCTGCCCAGGAAGCGGAGGCGAGCACAAGGCGCGCACCGGACGCTCCTCCGACAGAGGATGCGGATAGGCTGTCTGCCACAAATTCTGAAGTGGAGAGTGCCATGAACCACAGGCGTCGCCGGACAGTTCTACGCGACGCTTGTTTCTCCCAAGAGGTTTTAGATGCCTTTAATTCGGGAGATGCGTACCTCCGTGCCGCTCAAAATGGTTTAGCCAGAGCCACGGAGCAGTATGTAAAAGACATACGGGTAAGAAAGTTTTGGTCAAATATAGATATACCAGTAGCCCCCGAGACTTGAAACAGTTAGAGCAACTGATTTAAGGATCATTTAATAAGCAGGTTCTTACAGAGAAGAATACCATACTGTCCCAGGAGCTGGAAAAGTGCAAGGCCCAACTAGAGGCCGCACTAGCCGCAGCAAGGGAGCCCAAAGAGACCCCCTCAGGTAAGATATGCTTCGAAAGATTAGTATTGTGCGGTGTGGGTGCAAATCTGACAAATCATGTTGCAGATGGCGCCGGACTCGATCCGGAAAAGCAACAACTCTTACGCCGGCTAAAGGCCGGTGAGAGTACGTTGACAAAGGTGAGGCGAGAGAAGAATGATCTTCAGGATGCCAACACCAGGCTGGATGTCGAACTTAAAGATGTTCGTGGCCAGCTGTCGGACTCTACGAGGGAGAATCAGCGGCTTCGACGCGGCACATTTAGTAAGTGCTTGAACGAACTTTGAAAAAAAGAGTTCGGCGAGGAAGTCGACTAACAGAGTAATGTCTGTAGGTATGCTCACAGGTCGTCCTGCAGAGGAGATGCCCGGTTCTATGGGTGACCTTCTTCCCGAACTCATGCAACTGCACGAGCAAATTCGGCAGGCGATGCGAGGTGTTGTCCAAGCCTTATGGCCTGCCCACTCCATGCCCGAGGGCCTTGGAGAGCTTGCGGAGAAGCTGAAGGGAGCTCGACGGCGCTTCCGGTTGTGGAAGATATCGGCCTGCCGACAAGGCGCTAGGGAAGCCTGGGCCATGGTGAAGACCCGTTTTACGAAGTCTAACCCAAACCACATGGCCGAAGTCGGACCAGTGGGGCCTGACAGGAAGGAGATCCCTGTGAGCTTAGTATACGGCCAACTAGAGTTGGCCGCGAAGTATTCCCAGCAGGACTGTAAATTAGACAGCCTGTTAGATGGTATAGAAGAGGAATACAATCAGTCAAAATGACTATGTAATTTTGAATTGACATGTGTAATGCCTTCTAGCCGGATTGTAGATCGTTTGTCGTTGCCGACCTTTTCGCTTCAACCTCGGGACCTGACGGTCCAGAGTGTGTCCGAATACCGTAGCGGTTATATAAGAACCATGGTATGCGTGGAGACTAGGCGTAGGGGTCATTAGTGCTTTATCAGACAAGTGCCCAACTAGTTATGTTATATTACATGGTTAGTAAGAAACATCTTCCAGAGAGAATAGTTCCGTTAGGGGTTCCTTTCGCTGGGAGGCATGCCCTAAAGTGCATGTCCGGATTGCGTAAAAAGACGCAGAAAAAAGCATCTGGGGGCGCATAAAATGAGTAAAAAGATCATCTTTTATCTCACCGACCGAATATTCCCTTAAGAACGCTAGCTTTCGGCTTCACCCAGTCTGAGGTACACATCCGGCTGACCCGGCAGTAACAATCGCAGAGGTGCTCCCTTTACCGCCTAGCCGAACAATCGGGAACATAGGGATAAGCACAGGAGCCAGGCAACCCAGCTTGGCCAAAACTTAAGTCATATCGATGCATATAATGGTGAAGAAAAAGGTACATGCGGAAGTTTGACGCATGTGTTGGGCGTGAAGCCCGTATAAATAAGCTTCTATTAAAGAAGCCCCCAGGTTTAATGAGCGCGAGTGGCGCGTCACTAGATGAGCCTTTAAGGGCTATAAAAGAAAAGAGGGGAAGGAGAGAAATGTAAGACAGAAAAATGCAAAAAATGGACAGAGGAAGGAGACGAACACAGAGTCCGGCGCTAGGCATAGAATCTTCGGAGACGGGTGGCGTTCCACGGGTTCGGCTCGAGTCGGTTATCCGACGCATCTCGCAGGCGGTACGCCCCGCCAGTCAGGACTTGGTCGATTATGAATGGACCTTCCCACTTGGGCTTGAGTTTGTCCTTTTTCCTATCCAGCAGGCGTAGAACTAGTTCGCCAACATTGTAATTTTTGGCCCGTACTTCTCTGCTTTGATATCTTCGGGCTTGCTGTTGATAAAATGCGGAACGGGCTTTTGCCACGTCACGCTCCTCCTCCAGGGCGTCCAAGTTGTCCTGCTGATCGAGCTCGGCTTCTCTTTCTTCGTACATGCACACTCTAGGTGAGTCATGAATTATGTCGCAGGGCAGAACTGCCTCTGCGCCATACACCATAAAAATGGTGTGTATCCGATGGTGCGATTTGGTGTGGTCCGCAGCCCCCATAGCACGGAGTCAAGCTCCTCTACCCAGTGCGTGTTAGATTCCTTGAGGGACCGCACCAGTCTGGGTTTAATGCCGCTCATGATAAGACCATTTGCAAGTTCGACCTGGCCGTTGGTTTGTGGGTGATAGACGGAAGCATAATCGAGCTTGATGCCCATGTTTTTGCACCAGAGTTTTACCTCGTCGGCGGTAAAGTTTGTACCGTTATCGGTTATGATGCTGTGGGGGACGCCATAACGGTGTACAACCCCGGATATGAAGTCTATCATAGGTCCGGATTCGGCCGTTTTAACAGGCTTGGCTTCTATCCATTTGGTGAATTTATCCACCATGACTAGTAGGTATTTTCCTATCAGTCCCACCTTTAAGGGGTCCGACCATGTCAAGCCCCCAGACCGCAAAAGGCCAGGTGATGGGTATAGTTTGGAGTGCGGTGGGTGGCATATGGCTTTGGTTGGCAAAAAGTTGGCAACTAGCGCATCGTTGGACTAGGTCCTGAGCGTCTGCCCGGGCCGTCGGCCAATAAAAGCCTGTACGGAAAGCCTTGCTAACAAGGGACCGAGCAGCGGCGTGGTGACCACCGAGTCCGGCATGAATTTCAGCCAGAAGGTTCCGCCCTTCCTCTTCGGAGATGCACCTTTGAAGGACTCCGGTAGTGCTTTTCTTATAAAGCTCTCCCTCATGGACTCTATAGGCTTTAGATCGCCGCACTATGTAGCGGGCCTCGTTTTGGTCCTCCGGGAGTTCCTGCCTAGTAAGGTAGGCTAGGAATGGTTCTGTCCACGGGGCGATGACCGCCATTATTACATGGGCTGAAGGTGTAATTTCATTGGCAGAGCCTCCAATTGTGTCAGATTGTTCGGCTCGAGTGGTGCGGCTGGGTCCGGGCTGTTATTTGCGGATTCCCCCTCCCATGCTATGGATGGCTTGAACAATCTTTCCAAAAAGATGTTGGGGGGGGGGGACTGCATCGCGTTTTGCTCCAATGCGTGCCAGGACGTCCGCTGCTTGATTGTTTTCTCGGGCTATATGGTGAAACTCCAGCCCTTCGAACCGAGCTGACATTTTTAGGACGGTGTTGCGGTAAGCTGCCATTTTTGGGTCCTTGGCGTCGAAGTCTCCATTTATTTGGGATATCGCGAGGTTTGAATCCCAGCGTACCTCTAGGCGCTGGATACCCATGGATACTGCTATCCGGAGACCATGTAGGAGGGCCTCATATTCGGCTGCATTGTTGGAATCCATGTACATGATTTGGAGCACATATTGGACTGTGTCTCCTGTGGGGGACGTCAGGACGATGCCAGCCCCCAGTCCGGCCAACATTTTGGAGCCGTCGAAATGCATAATCCAGTTTGAATATGTGCCGTACTCTTTAGGGAGCTCGGCCTCCGTTCATTCTGCGACGAAGTCGGCCAAAACATGCGATTTAATAGCTCGCCGTGGCTTAAAGCCTGCGTTTAAAACACTCTTGTTCGACGGGGTCTGATGGTATGACGAATTCGTCGTCATCGAGGCTTGCCTTGTCTTCGGAGGGAGGCGTATAGTTATCATCCTCGACCTCTCGGTCTGCCGCTCTCTCATGAGGGCTGGCTTCTCCATCTTCCTGTGCCGAATCTTGCTGAGGTGGATGTTCTTCGGTGCTATCCGGGGTAGTATTATCTCCCGTGCTGGAATCACCGTTTTTGCTTTGGCGGGATTTAGAGCGGCGCCGCTGACGCCGACGCTTTGGCTGTTTCTTGGGGGCATCATCCCCCACTGTTCCATCGCCATCTCCATCTTTTGGAGTATCCACCATATATATGTCATATGACGAGGTGGCCTTCCAGCGCCCTACAGGTGCTGGTTCCTGTTCATCTCCTACATCATCGTCCATGCCGTCGATGTCTTCGAAGCTGAAGTCAAGCATGTCGGTTAGATCGACAGTGGCTACAAAGTGGGTGGTGGGTGGGCTTTGAATTTCCTCATTGTCCGTATCCCACCCTCGCTGACCGTAGTCCGGCCAGGGCTCTCCTGATAAAGAGAGAGACTTAAGAGAATTCAGGATGTCGCCAAAAGGCGAATGCTGAAAGATGTCTGCGGTGGTGAACTCCATTATCGGCGCCCAATCGGACTCGATTGGCAGGGGCGCGGGGGGTTCGGAGTCCGGGGAGGAGTGTGGATCCTCGGAGTCATGGGTCGTGCAGAGTGCGGGGCTAGCGTTCGGCTCGATCGCTTTTGGGATCGCAACCCCCGAGGTGACGTCCAACCGCTCATCCTCGATTGGCGCAATAGGCTTCGAGTTAGTGGTCGGAACCGATGCGTGTGCGGCCTCCAGGACACTGTCCGGGGGCAGAGCTAGATCATGCCCCTCGAGATAGTGCGGCGCGCTTGGCCGTGGCTCGAACCCGTCGAAGATCAAGTCTCCGCGGATGTCAGCCGTGTAGTTTAGGCTTCCAAACCTGACTTGATGGCCAGGGGCGTAGCTTTCGATCTGCTCCAGGTGGCCGAGCGAATTGGCTCGCAGAGCGAAGCCGCCGAAGACGAAGATCTGTCCGGGGAGAAAAGTCTCACCCTGGACCGCATCATTGTTGATGATCAAAGGAGCCATCAGGCCTAAAGGCGATGACACAGAGGAACTCTCAATGAAAGCACCAATGTCGGTGTCAAAACCGGCGGATCTCGGGTAGGGGGTCCCGAACTGTGCGTCTAGGCCGGATGGTAACAGGAGGCAGGGAACACGATGTTTTACCCAGGTTCGGGCCCTCTTGATGGAGGTAAAACCCTACGTCCTTCTTGATTAATATTGATGATATGGGTAGTACAAGAGTAGATCTACCATGAGATCAAGGAGGCTAAACCCTAGAAGCTAGCCTATGGTATGATTGTTGTATATGGAGTTGATGTCCTACGGACTACCACCCTCCGGTTTATATAGACACCGGATAGGGTTAGGGTTACACAGAGTCGGTTACAATGGTAGGAGATCTTGAATATCCGCATCGCCAAGCTTGCCTTCCACGCCAAGGAAAGTCCCATCCGGACACGGGGCGAAGTCTTCAATCTTGTATCTTCATAGTCCAGGAGTCCGGCTGAAGGTATAGTCCGGCTACCCGAACACCCCCTAATCCAGGACTCCCTCAGTAAACGTTGTGTAACAAATTTGAAACATGAGTTGTTATTTGATTGTCTTCCTTATGAGTGGCGGTCGGGGACGAGCGATGGTCTTTTCCTACCAATCTATCCTCCTAGGAGCATGCGCGTAATGCTTGGTTTTTGATGACTTGTAGATTTTTGCAATAAGTATGTGAGTTCTTTATGACTAATGTTGAGTCCATGGATTATACGCACTCTCATCCTTCCATCATTGGTAGCCTCTTCGGTACCGTGCATTGTCCTTTCTCACATCGAGAGTTGGTGCAAACTTCGTCGGTGCATCCAAACCCCGTGATATGATACGCTCTATCACACATAAACCTCCTTATATCTTCCTCAAAACAGCCACCATACCTACCTATTATGGCATTTCCATAGTCATTCCGAGATATATTGCGATGCAACTTTCCACCGTTCCGCTTATTATGACATGCATCATCATTGTCATATTGCTTTGCATGATCATGTAGTTGACATCGTATTTGTGGCAAAGCCACCGTTCATAATTTTTCATACATGTCACACTTGATTCATCGCAATCCCGGTACACCGCCGGAGGCATTCATATAGAGTCATATCTTGTTCAAAGTATCGAGTTGTAATTCTTGAGTTGTAAGTAAATAGAAGTGTGATGATCATCATTCATAGAGCATTGTCCCAAAAAAAGGCCAAAAAAGGGGAAAGGCCAAATAAAAAAATAAAATAAAATAAAAGGGACAATACTACTATCCTTTTTCCACACTTGTGCTTCAAAGTAGCACCATGGTCTTTATGATATAGTGTCTCTTGTTTTGTCACTTTCATATACTAGTGGGAATTTTTCATTATAGAACTTGGCTTGTATATTCCAACAATGGGCCTGCTCAAGTGCCCTATATCTTCGTGAGCAAGCAAGTTGCATGCACACCCACTTAGTTTCTTTTGTTGAGCTTTCATACATTTATAGCTCTAGTGCATTCATTGCATGGCAATCCCTACTCCTTGCATTGACACCAATTGATGGGCATCTCCCTAGCCCATTGATTAGCCGCGTCGATGTGAGACTTTCTCCTTTTTGTCTTCCCCACATAACCCCCTCATTATATTCTATTCCACCCATAGTGCTATGTCCATGGCTAGTGCTCATATATTGCGTGAAAGTTTATAGGTTTGAGATTACTAAAGTATGAAACAATTGCTTGACTTGTCATTGGGTTGTGCATGATGAGAGCATTCTTGTGTGACGAAAATGGAGCATGACTAAACTATATGGTTTTGTAGGGATGAACTTTCTTTGGCCATGTTATTTTCAGAAGACATGATTGCTTAGTTAGTATGCTTGAAGTATTATTATTTTTATGTCAATATTAAACTTTTGTCTTGAATCTTATGGATCTGAATATTCTTGCTACAATAAAGAGAAATACAAGATGAATATGTTAGGTAGCATTCCACATCAAAAATTCTGTTTTTACCATTTACCTACTCGAGGACGAGCAAGAATTAAGCTCGGGGATGCTGATACGTCTCCAACGTATCTATAATTTTTGATTGTTCCATGCTATTATATTATCTATTTTGGATGTTTATGGGCTCTATTATACACTTTTATATTATTTTTTGGGACTAACATATTAACCTAGAGTCCAGTGCCAGTTTCTGTTTTTTTTCCTTGTTTTAGAGTATCGGAGAAAAGGAAAATCAAACGGAGTCTAATTGACTTGAAACTTCACGGAACTTATTTTCGGAAGGAAAGCAACCCGGGAGACTTGGATTCCACGTCAAGGAAGCTTCAAGGAAGCCACGAGGTAGGGGGGCGCGCCCACCCCCCTGGGCGCGCCCTCCACCCTCGTGGGCCCCTCGTGGCTCCCCTGACGTACTTCTTCCACCTATATAGCTCCATATACCCTAAAACGATCGGGGAGCACAATAGATTGGGAGTTCCGTCGCCAGAAGCCTCTGTAGACACCGAAAACCAATCTAGACCCATTCCGGCACCCTGCCGGAGGGGGCAATCCCTCTCCGGTGGCCATCTTCATCATCCCAGTGCTCTCCATGACAAGGAGGGAGTAGTTCTCCCTCGGGGATGAGGGTATGTACCAGTAGCTATGTGTTTGATCTTTCTCCATCGTGTTCTTGAGGTGGTACGATCTTGATGTATCACGAGCTTTGCTATTATAGTTGGATCTTATGATGTTTCTCCCCCTCTACTCTCTTGTAATGGATTGAGTTTCCCCTTTGAAGTTATCTTATCGGATTGAGTCTTTAAAGATTTGAGAACACTTGATGTATGTCTTGCCGTGCGTATCTGTGGTGACAATGGGATATCACGTGATTCACTTGATGTATGTTTTTATGATCAACTTGCGGGTTCCGCCCATGAACCTATGCATAGGGGTTGGCACACGTTTTCGTCGTGATTCTCTGGTAGAAACTTTGGGGCACTCTTTGAGGTTCTATGTGTTGGTTGAATAGATGAATCTGAGATTGTGTGATGCATATCATATAATCATACCCACGGATACTTGAGGTGACATTGGAGTATCTAGGTGACATTAGGGTTTTGGTTGATTTGTGTCTTAAGGTGTTATTCTAGTACGAACTCTAGGGCTGTTTGTGACTCTTATAGGAATAGCCCAACGGATTGATTGGAAAGAATAACTTCGAGGTGGTTTCGTACCCTACCATAATCTCTTCGTTCGTTCTCCGCTATTAGTGACTTTGGAGTGACTCTTTGTTTCATGTTGAGGGATAGTTATGTGATCCAATTATGTTATTATTGTTGAGAGGACTTGCACTAGTGAAAGTATGAACCCTAGGCCTTGTTTCAACACATTGCAATACCGTTTACGCTCACTTTTATCATTCATTACCTTGATGTTTTTATATTTTAAGATTACAAAAACTATTATCTACCATCCATATACCACTTGTATCACCATCTCTTCGCTGAACTAGTGCACCTATACAATTTACGATTCTATTGTGTGTGTTGGGGACACGAGATACTCTTGTCGGCGTTCTGGGAATGGGGGTCCCCAGACTTGCCTGCCTGCGGCCTGCGGCGTGGCTCGAGGAGGGGCCCAGCATGGCCCATCTTCATCAACACAGACCCAAGACCCTCGCGAGGGGTCAAGCCTCGCGGGGCAGACAACACGGAGCTTCCTCAGGCACGGCCTCATCAGGCTGGCTCGCGAGGAGGCGGAGAGATCAAGGCAGGGTACCTCACGAGGTGCCCGTGACGCAAGCCATGACGACCAAAGGCGCCAGGCGGGCGCCAGCCGCGCAGTGTCTTCCTTTCCTCTTTGGTGCAAAGGGAGCAAGCGCAGGCGAGAGCATCAAGCAAAGGCACCCATTTCGGTGCAACGAGACCAAGACCAGCTCAATGGCAGGGAGGAAGTTATTGTGGAGCCCAAGCCAGTGTCACCGCTAGAGCCTTTGGCAGACGAGGACCAACTTTAGTCAGGATAAGTGTACCAGATGTTCCCCTTCAAAATGGCCAATTGTTGGCGCCCTTCCCGCTCAATATTTGGGAAGAGGCCCAGGGCCTTTTCCTATAAATAGGACTAGCCACCCCCAGGGTAGAAGGGATCGAGAATCGGCCAACCCAGAAACAAGCTGGGATCGAAATCGGAGAGAGAATCGAGGAGAGAGAGAGAAGGGTGACTGAACCCCTCCTAGCAGTTCATCCCCCAGCCCAGAACAGACCCTCGCGAGGTTGTTCTTCCTTGTATTGCTCATCATCATCAGCCCAAGAGGCAATCTACCACACCACACACTGGAGTAGGGTATTACACCACAACGGTGGCCCGAACCAGTATAAACCCTGTGTCTCTTGTGCTGTTCTTTCCATAGCTTAGATCTTAGCGAGGCGGAGGGGTGCAGGTAGGTAGAAGGCGAAATCTCCGCGTGCACCCCAGTGTTCGAACCTCAAGGGTCTGCCGGAACCCGAAATCCGACAACTCTTTGTTATTTGGTTGCAGGGTTGCTTGAGAGAGATCATCTTCATCCTACGCCTCCTATGGATTGATAAACCTTAGGTCATCCACTTGAGGGAAATTTGCTACTGTCCTACAAACCTCTGCACTTGGAGGCCCAACAAATTCTACAAGAAGGTTGTGTAGTATACATCAGCGTTAGTTGTGAAACTATTCCGCATTGTTTCAAATGAAGACTAAACTCGTAACTCAAATATTCTCCTCCACCATCAGATCGTAGAAACTTTATTTTCTTGTTACGATGATTTTCTACTTCACTCTAAAATTCTTTGAACTTTTCAAATGTTTTAGACTTATGTTTCATCAAGTAGATATACCCATATCTGCTCAAATCATCTGTGAAGATGAGAAAATAACGATATCCGCCGTGAGTCTCAATATTCATCGGGACACATACATCAGTATGTATGATTTCCAACAATTCTGTTGCTCACTCCATAGTTCTGGAGAACGGCGTTTTAGTCATCTTGCCCATGAGGCCCGGTTCACAAGTACCAGGTGATTCATAATCAAGTGATTCCAAAAGTCCACCAGAATGGAGTTTCTTCATGCGCTTTATACCAATATGACCTAAACGGCAGTGCCACAAATAAGTTGCACTATCATTATCAACTCTGCATCATTTAGCTTCAATACTATGAATATGTGTATCTCCACTGTCGAGATTCAAAAAAATAGACCACTCTTTAAGGGTGCATGACCATAAAAGATACTACTCATATAAATAGAACAACCATTATTCTCTGATTTAAATGAATAACCGTCTCGCCTCAAACAAGATCAAGATATAATGTTCATGCTCAATGCTGGCACCAAATAACAATTATTTAGGTCTAATACTAATCCCTAAGGTAGATGTAGAGGTAGCGTGCCGACCACGATCACATCGACTTTGGAACCATTTCCCACACGCATCATCACCTCGTCCTTTGCCAATCTTCGCTTAATCCGTAGTCCCTGTTTCGAGTTGCAAATATTAGCAACAGAACCAGTATCAAATACCCAGGCACTACTGCGAGAATTAGTAAGGGACACATCAATAACATGTATATCACATATACCTTTGTTCACCTTGCCATCCTTCTTATCCGCCAAATACTTGGGGCAGTTCCGCTTCCAGTGACCAGTCTGTTTGGAGTAGAAGCACTCAGTCTCAGGCTTAGGTCCAGACTTGGGTTTCTTCTCTTGAGCAGCAACTTGTTTGCCGTTCTTCTTGAAGTTCCCTTTCTTCTTCCCATTACCCTTTTTGTTGAAACTGGTGGTCTTGTTAACCATCAACACTTGATGCTCCTTCTTGATTTCTACCTCCGCATCCTTTAGCATTGTGAAGAGCTCGGGAATTGTCTTATCCATCCCTTGCATGTTATAGTTCATCACGAAGCTCTTGTAGCTTGGTGGCAGTGATTGAAGAACTCTGTCAATGACACTACCAACAGGAAGATTAGCTCCCAGTTGAGTCAAGTGGTTATGGTACCCAGACATTCTGAGTATATGTTCACTGACAGAACTATTCTGCTCCATCTTGCAACCGTAGAACTTATTGGAGACTTCATATCTCTCAATCCGGGCATTTGCTTGAAATATTAACTTCAAGTCCTAGAACATCTCATATGCTCCATGACGTTCAAAACGTCATTGAAGTCCCGGTTCTAAGCCGTAAAGCATGGCACACTAAACTATCGAGTAGTCATCAACTTTGCTCTGCCAGACATTCATAACATCTGGTGTTGCTCCTGCGGCAGATTTGGCACCTAGCGGTGCTTCCAGGACGTAATTCTTCTGTGCAGCAATGAGGATAATCCTCAAGTTACGGACCTAGTCCGTGTAATTGCTACCATCATCTTTCAACTTTGCTTTCTCAAGGAACGCATTAAAATTCAATGGAACAACAACACATGCCATCCATCTACAATAACATAAACATGCAAAATACTATCACGTACTAAGTTCATGATAAATTAAAGTTCAGTTAATCAAATTATTAAAGAACTCCCACTTAGATAGACATCCCTCTAATCATCTAAGTGATCACGTGATCCATATCAACTAAACCATGTCCGATCATCACGTGAGATGGAGTAGTTTTCAGTGGTGAACATCACTATGTTGATCATATCTTCTATATGATTCACGCTCGACCTTTCGGTCTCCAGTGTTCCGAGGCCATATCTGCATATGCTAGGCTCGTCAAGTTTAACCCGAGTATTCTGCATGTGTAGAACTGGCTTGCACCTGTTGTATGTGAACGTAGAGCTTATCACACCCGATGATCACGTGGTGTCTCGGCACGACGAACTTTGGCAATGGTGCATACTCAAGGAGAACACTTGTACCTTGAAATCTAGTGAGAGATCATCTTATAATGCTACCGTCGATCTAAGCAAAATAAGATGCATAAAAGATAAACATCACATGCAATCAATATAAGTGATATGATATGGCCACCATCATCTTGTGCTTGTGATCTCCATCTCCGAAGCACCATCATGATCACCATTGTCATCGGCGCGACAGCTAGATCTCCATCGTAGCATCGTTGTCGTCTCGCCAACTATTGCTTCTACGACTATTGCTACCGCTTAGTGATAAAGTAAAGCAATTACAGGGCGATTGCATTGCATACAATAAAGCGACAACCATATGGCTCCTGCAGTTGCCGATAACTCGGTTACAAAACATGATCATCTCATACAACAAAAAATAGTATCATGTCTTGACCATATCACATCACAACATGCCCTGCAAAAACAAGTTAGACGTGGTCTACTTTGTTGTTGCAAGTTTTACGTTGTTGCTACGGGCTGAGCAAGAACCGTTCTTATCTACGCATCAAAACCACAATGATAGTTTGTCAAGTTAGTGTTGTTTTAACCTTCTTAAGGACCGGGCATAGCCATACTTGGTTCAACTAAAGTAGGAGAAACTGACACCTACCAGACACCTGTGTGCAAAGCACGTCGGTAGAACCAGTCTCGCGTAAGCATACGCGTAATGTCGGTCCGGGCCGCTTCATCCAACAACACCGCCGAACCAAAGTGTGACATGCTGGTAAGCAGTATGACTTGTATCGTCCACAACTCACTTGTGTTCTACTTGTGCATATAACATCTACTCATAAACCTGGCTCTGATGCCACTGTTGGGGAGCGTAGTAATTTCAAAAAAAATTCTACGCACACACAGGATCATGGTGATGCATAGCAACGAGAGGGGCGAGTGTGTCCACGTACCCTCGTAGACCGAAAGCGGAAGCGTTAGCACAACACGGTTGATGTAGTCGTACGTCTTCACGATCCGACCGATCCAAGTACCGAACGCACGGCACCTCCGAGTTTAGCACACGTTCAGCTCGATGACGTCCCACGAACTCCGCTCCAGCAGAGCTTCACAGGAGAGTTTCGTCAGCACGACATCGTGATGACGGTGATGATGATTCTACTGACGCAGGGTTTCACCTAAGCACCGCTACGATATAATCGAGGTGGATTATGGTGGAGGGGGGCACCGCACATGGCTGGAATAGATCAATAGATCAACTTGTGTGTCTAGAGGTGCCCCTGCCCCCGTATATAAAGGAGCAAGGGGGGAGGCCGGCCGGCCCTAGAGGGCGCGCCAGGACGAGGAATCCTCCGCCTAGTAGGAGTAGGATTCCCCTCTTTCCTACTCCTACTAGGA
>NC_041386.1:488137913-488159198 GCF_002162155.2 Triticum dicoccoides
CACTCCGGTTTTCTCCGGAATCACCCGGAACACTTCTGGGTCCGAATATAGTCGTCCAATATATCCATCTTTATGTCTCAACCATTTTGAGACTCCTCGTCATGTCCGTGATCATATCCGGGACTCCGAACTAACTTCGGTACATCAAAACACAAAAACTCATAATACCGATCGTCACCAAACTTTAAGCGTGCGGACCCTACGGGTTCGAGAACTATGTAGACATGACCGAGACACGTCTCCGGTCAATAACCATTAGCGGAACCTGGATGTTCATATTGGCTCCCACATATTCTATGAAGATCTTTATCGGTCAAACCGCATGACAACATACGTTGTTCCCTTTGTCATCGGTATGTTACTTGCCCGAGATTCGATCGTCGGTATCTCAATACCTAGTTCAATCTCGTTACCGGCAAGTCTCTTTACTCGTTCCGTAATACATCATCCCGCAACTAACTCATTAGTTACAATGCTTGCAAGGCTTATAGTGATGTGCATTACCGAGTGGGCCCAGAGATACCTCTCCGACAATCGGAGTGACAAATCCTAATCTTGATTTATGCCAACTCAACAAGTACCATCGGAGACACATGTAGAGCACCTTTATAATCACCCAGTTACATTGTGATGTTTGGTAGCACACAAGGTGTTCCTCCGGTAATCAGGAGTTGCATAATCTCATAGTCATAGGAACATGTATAAGTCATGAAGAAAGCAATAGCAGAAAACTAAACGATCAAGTGCTAAGCTAACGGAATGGGTCAAGTCAATCACATCATTCTCCTAATGATGTGATCCCATTAATCAAATGACAACTCATGTCTATAGTTGTGGGGCCATGCCACTATTGGCAACGCCCTCGTTCTATTTCGAGTTCGCTCAATAGTTCGAGCGGCTGCGTCGAGAATGGCAGGGTGACCTTCTGCGATTGGCAATGCTCTCGTTCTGTCTTGAGTCCGCTCGACAGCCCGAGCGTCCGTGATAAGAGCAGTGAGGTGGTTTGCCTGGCAGCAAGCATACCAGGCAGGACATTGAGGATCCGCCCTCAAGGCGCCGCGGCCTGGGTTTCCGTGCCGGCAAGCCTACCCGATTAACGTAGGGTGGACATACAAAGGGAGATCAAACGGGAAAATAACATGCATCGTTTCAAAAAGTACTACAAAGTTATATTACATCATTTGTTGTTGCGGTTCTAACTAAAGATAAAAAAATGTCTTGGTCATGAACTTGCAGCGGCAATAAGAAATGGGGTGCCTAGTCCCGGCACTGGCCTTCTATCCTCCGAACTCCGTCGATGCGGCTGATGACGGGCTCGATACGCTCCTCGAGCGGAGCAAGGTCCACACCCTCCGCAAGCTATCCAGCGAAGGTTCGAAGTCAAGGTGAGGGTTCCAGTACGCCATCTTGGTGAGGACCTTGGTCATGGTACCCCGGCAAAGCCTGCGGGCCTCATCGGCTAGAGTGGCTGCCCTGTTGGAGCGGAACCGCTCCAGGGCCCCGAGCACCCCATCAGAGAACAGAGTCAGCCTGGCATTAGGACTCACGTTTGGCTCCGGGACGTACCTCACGTTTGGCATCCCCATGGTAGCCAGCTGCATGGTGATCCTACCGGTGACATCGGCGAGGCGGCTGATCCAGAGCTTCTCGCCTACCACAAAATCCGTGTGGCTGACGGGGTCGTTCTTCCACAGCTGCCTCTCCTCCTCCAGATTCTTGGTCAGGGTCTCCTCCCAGGCCCTGACCTCCGAGAGCGTTCCCTCAAGAGCCTCCAGCTTCAGCTTCAGGTCCTTGATGGACTCATTGGCCATGAAGAGTAGCTCGACCTTCTCGATGACTGCGACATGCGCGTTAGCCAAGGCGCCCTTGGCCGCGTCCCTCTCCCCGGTCAGCTCCTGGATCTGCTTCTTCAGCCCGTCCCGCTCCACCTCCAGCTCATTCACCTTGCCTGCATGGACCTAGGCTTGAGCATTGAGGTCCTCCTCGTGCCTCTACTCCAGTTCCTGGGTAGATTGTTAACGGGTATCACTCCTTTAACTGTAGTGTTACTAGGCTTGATTGTTGACGGGTCAATACCCATGTTACGAACAGTGTTTTGATAAATCAGGTTGAGACTGCTGCCACCGTCCATAAGGACTCTAGTGAGATGGTATTCGTCGATGATGGGATCAAGTACCAGCGCCGCCGAATCTCCATGAGAGATACTAGTTGGGTGGTCCTTACGATCGAAGGTCATCGGACAAGCCGACCATGGGTTGAATTTTGGGGCGATAGGCTCTACGGCGTAGACGTCCCTTAGTGCGCGTTTGCGCTCCCTCTTTGGGATGTGTGTGACATATATCATGTTCACAGTTTTCACCTCGGGGGGAAACTTCTTCTGTCCCCCTACGTTCGGCGGGCGGGGTTCATCATCGTCCTTGCTTTGAGGTCCTTTCCCCTTATGTTTGGTATTTAATTTACCGGCCTATTTAAAACCCAACAATTTCTGTTGGTGTGGTTGGCAGGCTTGTCAGGGGTGCCATGAATCTGGCAAGGCCTATATAGTATTTTTTTTTCCAAATTGGATGGGTCGTCTCTATTTCCTTTGAACGGCTTCTTCCGCTGACCGGATTTGGAGGCACTAAATCCGGCGTTTACCGTCGTATCCTCAGTTTCTTTGTTGTTGTTCTGATGCATATTTTTGCTGCGTCGTGGACTTCCATTGCCATCCTTGGCCTCGGAGGTTCCTGGGTCGCTGGTACTGTTGCTTCTACGAGCTAGCCAGCTATCTTCGCTCGCGCAGAAGCGAGTCATAAGTGCCGTAAGGGCTGCCATAGTCTTTGGCTTTTCCTGACCGAGGTGTCGGCCAAGCCATTTGTCACATACGCTATGCTTAAAGGTCGCTAAGGCTTCGGCGTCCGAAGAGTCGACAATTTGTTTCTTTTTGATTAAGAACCGAGTCCAGAGTTTGCGGGCTGACTCCCCGGGTTGCTGGACTATATGACTAAGGTCATCAGCGTCCGGTGGCCGGACATAAGTGCCTTTGAAGTTGTCTCAAAAAGCATCCTCCAAGTCCTCCCAACTGCCAATGGAGTTCTCCGAGAGGCTATTCAACCAGTGTCGTGCTGGTCCTTTTAGTTTTAGGGGGAGGTATTTGATGGCGTGGAGATCATCACCGCGAGCCATGTGAATGTGGAGAAGAAAATCTTCAATCCATACGACGGGATCTGTCGTTCCATCGTATGCCTCGATGTTCATGGGTTTAAACCCTTCTGGAATGTGGTGTTGCATTACTTCATCGATAAACCACATGGGGTGTGCAGCGCCTCTATATCGGGCAACATCACGACAGAGTTCAGATGACATCCGTGTCCAGTTCTCGGCCCAAACTTGGTTATGTTGTTGCGCTAGGCTTGATGGCTGTCTTCTCATGTTAGAGCACGTCCCCTTGATCTGTAGATTGATTTGGTCTGGCCGGCTCTATTGTACAGGTCCTGACGTAAGTCATATGTATAGCCTGGAGTCACTGCCTCTTTGCTTCTACGGCGAGGTGGCGCGGGCTGGTGTTTGGCATAATTAGCCGCTTTGTCCCGTTCACGCTGTGGCCGGTACGGTTCGTCAGCATGATTATATCTTGACGGTATTCTATCAAGGGCTTCATCATCAAATTGTGGTAGTAGCCTACGCTTTGGGTAGCTCTTTGTTGGGCGCTCGAGGCTGTATTCTTCGGTAGCTAGGACCTTGGTCCATCTGTCGTTGAGCGTATCCTGTTCGGCTTGGAGCTGTTGCTGTTTCTTTTTCAGGCTCTTGAAGTAGCGATGAGCTGTCGCTTGTGGCCTTCTTGTTCGAGGGGTTCCTCTGGCACGATGAAATCTTCGTTGCCGAGGCTGACATCCTCTTCGGAGGTAGGTAAATAATTACTGTCTTCTGAATCCTCGTGATCGGCGTATTCGGGGCTCTATTGGTCGTCTTCCCTTTCATCCTGCTCAAACACAGGCTCAATGAGTTGGTCGGCGTCTTTGGCATTTTCCAGAGTATCATTGTACCCGGTGCCGGTATTGCTTTCCTTCTCCCAACACGATCATAGCGGCGCCGCTGATGTCGGTGCTTTGGTGGTGCCTCGATGGGGTTGTCCTCAATCGGATCTTGAGTGCCATCATCATCCTTCTTCTTGGGCGTATCCACCATGTACATGTCATAAGTAGAAGTGGCTGTCCAACGCCCAGTGATAGGCGGGTTTTGGCCTGGTTCGGCTCCGGCATCGTCGTCCATACCGTCGATGTCTTCAGACGCGTAGTATAGCATGTCAGTTAGGTCTTCGACAGTGGCTATTAAGTGGGTGGTGGGTGGGACATAAAATTCCCCGCTCTCAGCCCCCAGTTCAGGCTGGGCGTAGTTCAGAAGTGCCACTTCCGTGATGGCGAGAGATCATGTTAGGTCCAGCGCCTCGTTTAGGAGCGAAGGCGGGACAGGTGACTAAGGATCCACAGAGCTGGGTCTAGTAATCACCACTTGACCATGTTCGGTGGACGCAGACCTCGAGAGTTCAGAGATGACATCCAGGGGTGACTCTGGTTTCCCGATGACAGGGAGAGTGCTGTTTGACTCCGGGCCTGCTGACAGCATGGTCACCTTTAGGTTTCCGGCAGGAGGTTCTGTAATGGGAGAGAGTCCGACGGGGTTTATCCTCCCATCTTCGGACAGAGTGGTCCACTCTGGATCTAAGGCCAGGGCAGGCACGAGAGTCGATCCTTGAGAGGAATCTGATAGTGGATCCGACGGGCCTCCTTCATGTGGATGAGGAGCGGCGGCCGAGGCCGAAAGCCCTTTGAAGATTAATTCTCCTCGGATACAAGCGATGTAGTTCAAGCTTCCAAACCTGATCTGGTGACCAGGGGCGTAGCTGTCAATCTGCTCGAGGTGACCAGTTGAGTTGGCACGCATAGTGAAGCTGCCAAACACAAAGAGTTGACCAAGGAGAAAAGTCTTCCCGGAAACAACATTGTCGCCAATGACAAGCTGAGCCATTGATCCTTCTGTTGACGACACAGTGGAACTCTCAATGAAAGCACCAATGTCAGTGTCAAAACTGGCAGATCTCGGGTAGGGGTCCTAAACTATGCGTCTGAGGATTGATGGTAACAAGGGACAAGTGGGACACAATGTTTACCCAGGTTCGGTCCCTTTTAATGGAGGTAAAACCCTATGTCCTGCTTGATTGTATTCGATGAGTATAGGGGTTACAAGAGTTGATCTACCTCGAGATCATAATAGCTAAACCCTAGCTGTCTAGCTTATGAGAATTCAGATAGCCTCTATGGACTAAACCCTCCGATTTATATAGACAACGGAGGGTCCTAGGGTTGTACAGAGTCGGTTTGTAAAGTATGTAAATAACATACCCGGACACCAATCTTGCCGTCCACGCTTATAGGAGTCCTACCCGGACACGGGGGAAAGTCTTCTGCTTTTATCTTCACGACCCATCTGTCCGGCCCATATCAAGTAGTCGGGACACTCGGGGACCCCCTAATCCAGGACTCCCTCAATGTGCCAATGCGTTGCCACACGTTCAAAGTAGATTAGTACATATTCATCGATTTGATAGAAAAGAGTCTAGTTTTGAAATACGTATATCACTAAAAAATATGGTATGTTTCACTCAAAATATATTCCTTTGGTGGTTTTTATGAGATAAAGGAGGAATGTGGTCAGTTTCAAGATTCAAGAAGTGGTATATTGTTGCAAAAAGCCCATGTGTGTGTGGTGTGTGTGAGAGAGAGGGAGAGAGAAGGAGGACGGAGCGCGTGTGTGACAGACACAAAGAGTGTGTGTGTGCGAGAGGTATCACCATAAAATGAGGCAATAGTGTGTGTGTGCATGATCAAGAGGGCGTGTCTCAAGAAGGGACGGAAAATCTACATAGATACAAGGAGCGCGAGAGATACATGTACGAGATAGTGGAAGCAAGAGTGCGCGGATGTATAAACCTATCTGGAGGCTAGTCGATCAATGTTTGTGAGAGAAATACAAGTCGGGGGTGCGAAAGCGAGAGTTTTGTGTGTGTGTGTGTGTGTGTGACGGTAGTCGGGAGGGAGAGTGGAAGTAGGAGTTGTGTGTGCGAGAGAGAGAAAGTGGGGGAGAGTTTGTCTGATCGGTAAACAAATGAATAATGTCAGATTTATAACTCATATGAAGACGGAAAGGAGACCATAACAAACGTTGTGTGTGCGGGAGAGAGTAGTTTTAGTGGTAGGAATCATATCTAGAAAGATATAGGGTGCGTGACAGAACCCTAGAGAGAAAGACAAAGTGAAAGACGAATGAGAGTGTCTGTGTGTGGTGGTGAAAAAGTAAGCTTAGGTACCTAGTGATACCAGAGAACGATAGAGACGTGAGAGATAATGAAAACCATGTAATGTATAATGATAGGAAGTGTGTGACACTTCTCAAGGGAGATGCCGAGAGAACATGTTTGTGAAAATAGGAGAAACATGAAGTGAGCGTGCGGGTGAGCTGGAGAAAAGAGAGTGATAGCTACATGAAGGAGCACGTGAGAGAGATGGGCGTGAAAGGAGATTCAAATATTCAGTTGCGTGTATAGAAAATGTCAACATAAAACTGATTCAAATATTTGAATTCGAGATGATGATACATGTAATTCATACTCGAACCAAAATTGATCTATCAAACAGGCATACTCATATGAATTCACATGCCTCTATGTTATTTAGTATCTAGATATTACTGATCCATACATTTGAGTAGAACATAATTTGGTTTAAAAATTTGGAATTCAACCTTATGATTTTCAGATCATTGTATTTTTAAATCATATTATATATATATATATAAAGGAGCATAATTCTTTGTTGTGCTTTTGAAAGTATATATAAAAACTGATGTATATATAATTTTATTCGAATCGAAAATGGATCCTGCCCAAAAAAAAGAATACAAAATGGATTGGAATTGAGTTGGCACGGTAAACGTGCAAGCTTTTTCTGAAAAAATTGAAAGAGGCGGCCAAACTCGTGGTAACCGCCCGAAACCAAAATATGGGAGATGGAAACTACTGCATGTCCTTGACATGCACCACATGTCGGCTCGATTTCAATAGGTCTTGATAGGGGCAGGTTTGAAATTTCACTCAAACGTGACATAACCACCTCTCACCGGGATTCATACACAGTGGGCGCCAAAACACAATGTCTCCTCGACCGAAATCGCCTCTCACCCGGATTCATACATGGTGGGAGCCAAAACAAACTCTCCTCGGCTAAAATCTCCATCGGCAAATATTCGGTGTATGCGAGATTACGTTCCTATCCCTAGAAGCCCAATATTCCTGTGATGTCTGAAATTTTAAACGGGGGATAAGTTGGTAACTTCCCCACATTTGAGACAAGCGCATCCCAAAGACATGGTTCCCCCTACCTCTCTTCCTCCATTTGCCCATTCATACTCCGTGGGCGCCAAAACACCCTCTCCACCGCAGCCTCCTCCGCCCGCCACCCCATCCACCGCCGTCCTCCTCCACCATGCCGGAGCTAATACCCCGATGCCGTCGTCCATTACAAGAGATCAAACTCTCTCAGCCACGGCTTCAGACCAGGATCCTTGCATCCCATCCTCTCACTCCATCCCCGCCATCCTCCACCTTGCAGATGCCGCTCCTACAACCGTCTCATTCACCGTGCCGAGATATTTCCCCCTCCACCACCGGCTACCCTTCTAGATCTACTTCCATGCCACCGACAGCCATAGCTACTGCAACCACATCAAATTCTCAGCAGCTGCATACACGGCGCCGCACCAGAGGAGGTACTCTTATGTGTCTGCTCAACTTATTTATCGTAGCAAGATAATAGATCGTCACTACTTTACTATGATTTCTTTTCCATCACTTGGGATCTTACTTGTTAGTTGAAAGCAAACATTGGTTGCGAAGTTGCCTTTGTCCGGTTTGCACCTTCAGCGCTGCCATGGCACGCTCAACACTATACTCACAATGCTTATGGTTTTCCCTTTTATATTCCACACTAGGTAAATGAAAGTAGACTAAATTTCAAAATTGGGTCAGTCAATTTTTGAGAGCTCGCCGGAGGGAAGGAAGGGGCTCGAGTGGGGTCAGTGGTTGTGGGGGGCGGTGGCCTAGCGGTGGTGGGGCCTCGCCGAACGTAAAAAACTGGATGCGGGTGGGGGCGGGAGTGGAGGGTGGGGGTAAGGGTGGCGGAGGAACACATGCGGTGGGGGCAGTTCAGGGGAGGGTGGGGGGATCGGGGCCGGTGGTTCGGCCGACGGCCTATGTGGTGTTCTGTAGGGGAAGAACTAGAGACGAGGAAGAAGAAGGGTTAGGAGACATAGGATCTTCATCCAACCGCCTGAAATGGTCGACTGACCCAAATGATGAAAGTCACGCGACTTGCATGCAGACATTCCTTTATATTCAGTACCATCATTGTAGCTGCTTAGCACTGCTCCTCAATATTAATCCATCAAGCTAAACAATGTGCCACTCATAATTCCAAACTTGTTGCTCAAATACGAATCTGATATGATGCTGATATTACTAAAATAGATAACGTTTAATTAGTCAGCTAATGTTCCTACTTTACTTTAGAAAAGCACGAGCACCACATATAGAGAGACAACATGGAGTTGCATTCTTAACGCGCTCTGGTTCATCATGTGTGGGCACTGCGCAATGAACATTTTATTATCCAAAATCTGCTTGCTCTTCTTTAGCATGTTCCTCTTCTATTCTTCTTTAATAAGTACTCTCTCCATTCCTAAATACAAGTGTTTGTATAGATTCCACCATGGACTACATATGGAGCAAAATGAGTGAATCTACACTCTAAAATGTATCTGTATACATCTGTATGTGATCCATAGTGGAAATCTCTACAAAGACTTATATTTTGGAACGGAGGGAGTATGATAGTAGTACAGTATGTTCCTTGTAGTGAAGAGGAGCAAGGACATTTGAAGTGTAGAGGTCTATTCGGCCGGTTGTGATGGACACTTTCAACTCTTCACGCCTCTTTGATTCATAGGATTTTGTAAACATAGGAATAGGAATTGTAGTGGCCTACCCACTTGAATCCTATAAGATTAGCAAGGAAATGCGAGGAGTTGTGTCACCTTTGAGAGTTACACTGATATTAACAGTACCACACCTTCAGTTGAAGAGCGCTGGTATCCGTAGCCTTTCTAGCAGTACCGGCAATTGTAGTCCATATTTTCCAGCAAGTTCCACTTTCTCGATTTTACTTGTGATGCGTACGGTTTTCCCATTATATCTACACTATGATTCGGCTAGCTGCTTTGTGTTGCACTAGCAGCAGTCCACTCTTGAAGCTAAACAACACACCAATCATAAGTCCAAAGCTTAGTTCTTCAAATACGAATTGTGATATGGTACTGATATCAGTTAACATACACACATTTAATTGGTCAGCTAATGCTCCCACTTGATTTTCCAAATGCATGTGGCCACATATAGAGAGACAGCATGGAATTGCATTTCTTTGGGCGCTGTGATTCATCATGAGTGGGCAACCAACATTGTATGGAAAGAAGCGGAACCTCAAGAATATGCTTCCTCCTCTGTTCTTTAACATGTTCCTCTTTTGTTATTCTGTATTTAGTATGTACAGTATGTTGCTTGTCAGGAAGGGGAGCAGGGACATCAGCAGTCAACAACTCATAGAGTTGGCATGTATGTGATCGATAGGCGTTCAATTAGTAGCGGCAATACAACACCGTATTTTCCAGCCAATTCCACTTTCCTGATTTATATATGCTGGTTATGGTGTACCCCTTCTATGTACACTACGATCTGCCTAGTTGTTGTGTGCTCTTGTTATCATGGTTTAGCAATAAACTCTCTATATAGTATATTATGAACCTATCATCTGCAAACTATCCTTACTTATGGAACCTATTTTTTGTGTACTTGTGCCAGATTATATTAATGCACGCACCATATTACAGCACTCATGGGCTCTCTCATCAGGATCCAGTGATAGAACACAAGGGTTTACAGGGAGCCCCTATATTAGAATATCCTCTGCATTACAAAGATAATCTCACTACTATTTATGTTTTCATGCTTCTCAGATATTGTACATAATCACAATGAATAGCAGAATGTGCGCATCAGAAGAATATTGTGGAACACTGCAAAGACTAACAAAATTGGCACCAAGGCATTGAGTTCCACTCCGGATGCAATGAAACTCATACGCTCCCCCACCTACAGATTCTTGTCCAGAATACAATCCTAATGACTATTCTGACCTCGAGGAGTCAAAGGCAGATGGCCTGTCCTATTCACCCATCAAGGTGCATGTAATTTGGCAAGGTTTTATTGATTGCGCGTATCCTGCATGAGGTGTATTGCATTTCTTATACTTTGTTGCACCGCCATCTTCTTAGTTTACTCATCATATATGTCAAAATGCCATGCCCATCCATTATCAATACATATTCCATCTGTCATCATACCATGTTTTTCCACTCAAATGTTGTTCTTGTGCATCAGACATCAAAAAGGAAGAGGGTGATTGCCGAACCTAAAGGAGCACTAGCAAAGTCCTTGAAAAACATGGTGGTGCCAGAGAAATAAGATAACACCCCTCTTACATTGGCTCTACAACCAGTGACACAAAACGTAGGACTGACTCCAGCAGACTATGCCCATACTTCAATAGCCACACCACACAGGACCTGCACTCCAGCAAAAGGTATGTCGATTTCAGTTGCCATAGCACCAGCCGTACCACAGAAAAATCCCACTCCAACAAAAAGTAAAAGAAGTCCACCGGCCGAAGACTTATCCCAACTATAGAGACATCCAATTCCTGTAGATTGGAACCCCATTCCAGTTATTCCTAGTTTAAAAGACAATGCTTTCAATGTTGTTAGGGACTACCTGCATATATTCCCATCATGGGAAGATTGTACTGAAGACAAACACCATTTTCACATCTTCCTGTCCCACTTACGTGTAAGTGCTATTATTCATGGTGATTATTTTCATGTTTTCTGTTGATTGAACACATCAATGGTTTACATTACATTGTTGTAAGTAGGTGAGGGTCAATCTGGATAGTCATGACAAGCAAAGCTTGCTTGCACTTTTCAAGGAAACATTGCAGCAGTATCGGTGTTACCTGAGGAAATAACACTTTGATGGCAAGTCTATAAACAAATTTCTGGTGAAGTCTCATGTGCTAAATTTAATCCAGTGGCGTGGTGAAACTACCAACTACAACACAATGTCATATTCTCCAATGTCTTAACTATGAACAATGTCATATCATTCTAATATTATTTAAACCGTCTCTTTATTTGCCAATCTGAAATGGGATAAATTGACAGCATACTAACCATTGATACTTACGAGTTCTTGATCTGTAATCCAGTGGTGTTGTGAAGCTGCCAACTCCTTCACAATGTCATTTCCTGACATGTCTTAACCTAAACAATACCATATTATGTAATGCTATTTTAAACGGTGTCACTTTATTTGTAATAAGAAATGTGATGAATTGTTAGCACTAATACTTATATGTGCAAAACCTATCATATGTCTGCTTGTTTCTCTTTCAGAGTGAGGAGGGTATAAGCGTCAAACAAGCGCAGTCTCATCAGCTTGCTCAGCTTCTTCGCTGTAGCTCCCGAGCAGGGCTAACCTTTCTTGAACCTATTGAAGTGATGTCAGTTTTGTATATTATTTTGCTAGGGTGTTTATTTGCACTGGTGGTGATCTTTGATGCCCAATGTATGTAATCTTCTGTCTCCTTGTGCTTATCATAGTGGTTAACTCTGATGCCCACTGGATGTAATATGCCATATTTTTATTATTATACAATCTAGGTTTTTTCTTATTCATGATGTTGCAGTTATTTTACTGTATATATGTCATGTCTTCGCTCCATGAAAAGTAAACCGGCCAAAACATAAAATTAAGGTACATAATCGAGTCGTCATGCAAATCACTATGTATGGTCCGCATCATGGGCCCAGTCATCATGGTCCATTAACAGGCCTAAATGTAAACTGGCCCACTAGTAGTTTCGGGCCTTTAATAGGCCGAGTAAACCGCCGACCCTATTTTGGCAAGAAAATTCAATGGGATTTTACTAGGCTGAAAAGTAGGTTGGGCCTGAAACGTGCCGAACAGCTCACGGGCCAACAGCAGGCCGAAATAGACCTCGGCCCATGATTGTGCCAATCACATCATGGGCCGTTAACAGGCCAAAATTGTCTTGGTCCTTGTTTGGCCCAATCAAATTATCGGCTATGAGCAGGCTGGATGCAAAGTGGGCCATAATTAGGCCCAATTATATGATGGGCTTTTAACAGGCCGAAATAAATATAGGGCCAAAATGTTAAACGGGCCTTTAACAGGCCAAAACTAATATCAGGCCATACTATTAAATGGGCCTTTAGCAAACAGAAAGCCTAACCGGGCCTCATTTGGGCCCAAAAGCACAACATCCTGTGGATGAGTCGAATCTGATATGGGCCATAATTTAGCCAAAAGAATGAAAGGCTCTTAAAGGGCCGGATCTGATATGGGACGTAATATGGCCCAGAATGTGGTAGGCTATTAATGGGCCGGATCTCATGTGGGCCCTTATTAGGCCCAGAACGTTGCACGCTGTTAATGGACCGGATCAAATATGGGCCGACATTTGGCCCAAAACATGGGACCCCGTTAACGGGTCGGCTCACTAGTATCTTCAAAATCTTGTGGGCCTTTAGCTGGGCCGACCCATTTAATCTTTATGGGCCACTTTTGGGCCGGTCCACGTGTCAACATATCATAGGTGCATCTCGCTCATTAGATGAGTGACATCTGCGGCAACGCGGAGCTGACACGTGGTTTTGTTGGCCAATGAGAATTTTACACGTGGAAAATCGCCATTGGTCGTTGCTGTTAGCGGGTTATGGGATCCAAAACCGGACCCGATAGCTTAACAACGACCCGTTACGGTGGATGCCACATTCAATAACCCTTGATGAAAGCACTTCCATGACACGACATTTATGGTCATGGAAGTGGACACTTCTGTGATGATAATTTGGTATTGTCATGGAACACTTCTACGACAACACATGTATGACTATCTTGATTATGTCATAAAATCGTCATGGATGTACATGCATGACAAAAAACATGACCTACTGTGACAAACATGTATCATCACGGAAGTGTTTTTTTTGTAGTGGCGCGCCAACACCCCCCAACGTGCGGTGGTGCCTTGTGGGCACCTCGTAAGTCGGTTGGGGCTCTCCTTCAGGTGCAAGAAAGATAATTTATGGAGAAAAATTGGGTAAAAATTTCAGCCCGATCGGAGTTACAAATCTCCGGGAATTTAAGAAACAGTGAATGGCCAGAAAACAGGAACGCGAAATAGAAAAGAATATATATATATATATATATATATATATATATATATAGAGAGAGAGAGAGAGAGAGAGATTCAATCTCAGAGGGGCTCCCGCCCCTCCGCCGCCATGGAGGCCATGGACCACAGGGGGATCCCTCCTCCCATCTATGGGGGAGGACAAGGAAGAATAAGGAGGGGCTCTCTCTCCCCCTCTCTTCCGGTGGCGCCGGAGTGCCGCCGGGGCAAGGATCGTGACGATGATCTACATCAACAATCTTGCTACCGTCAGCACCAACTCCACCCCTCTATGCAACGGTGTAACCTCTCTATTCCCGCTGCAATTCTCTACTTAAACATGGTGCGCAACACTATATATTATTATCCAATAATATGTGGTCATCCTATGATGTTTGAGTAGATCTGTTTTGTCCTATGGGTTGATAGATGATCATGATTGGTTTGAGTTGTATATTTTATTTTGGTGTTGTCCTATGGTGCCCTCCATGTTGCGCAAACATGAGGGATCCCCATTGTAGGGTGTTGCAATACGTTCATGATTCTCTTATGGTGGGTGGCGTGAGTGACAGAAGCACATACCCGAGTAAGGGGGTTGTTGCGTCTGTGATAAACAGAACTTGATACTTAATGCTATGGTTGGGTTTTACCTTAATGATCTTTGGTAGTTGCAGATGCTTGCTAGAGTTCTAATCATAAGTGCATATGATCCAAGTACGAAAAGTATGTTAGCTCATGCCTCTCCCTCATATAAAATTGCAATAATGATTACCGATTTAGTTATCGATCACCTAGGGACAAATTACTTTCTTGTGTGACAAAAGCCATCTACTTTTATTATCTTGCAATTATTCGTAGTTTTTTCTCACAAAGTACTTCTAGTTTTATACTTGTTTTAGGTAAAGCAGACGTCAAGTGTGTGTAGAGTTGTATTGGTGGTCGATAGAACTTGATGGAATATTTGTTCTACCTTTAGCTCCTCGTTGGGTTCAACACTCTTATTTATCGAAAAAGGCTACAAACGATCCCCTATACTTGTGGGTTATCAGAAGCAACCATCACTCTTCATTGAATGTGCTTCTCCCTTCAACTCAGACGCCAGTGAGTGGTCGCATCCGCTCTACCGGGGCATGAATGCGGCACCGATTCTCTGGAGTGGCGCTGATCATTTTGTGCGGGAAGCGTGAGCTGACGATGGATGGGGTTTTAGTGGGCCAGGGCGGTCAGAAGCAAGCGTTGCAGCTGTGCGGCCCGGACGCCCAGAAACGAGAGCTTTCTATACCTACGTAAATATTCGTATTACTGTAGTTCGATGTTTCGTGCTATCACAGAATAGAATAACATCAACCTGCTAAGTATTACATGTAATTTAGGTCTCTCCCCTCCCCCACTGAGAGATCGATCGATGTGACTCTAGTTCTTCCTCCGACACATAGTCATGACTCTGTCATGACTAAATCATACACACCATCTCTCTGTAGGTCGAGGTTTCGCTCTCTATCACACACCCACGCGCACGCGTACACACACACACACACTGCTGGTCCCTGCTGGTCCCCTTATCTCAGCCACTTAACTAAAGTGAGATAAATGGAGTACATACAAGAAGAGAAGAGGTGCACACACGTTCGTCGGGGTCACAGTCACTGCTTCGCACTCCAGCCCAGCTGACCACAGCATGACGGCCGGATATGTGCCTCTCTCCCCCCGGGACCGGCGGTCAACCGCTATATTTGCGACCACGAGGTTGACACATGCGACTGGCGGATTTGGCGCATCCCAGTGGATTTTCCATGTACTGGGTCACACAACAAGGGCCGCGCCTCCGCATCGCATGCAGGTACTGAATCCGCCTTTAGCCGCTCGGATCTATCCTGTCGGCGGTTCACCGGCAAAGACAAGGCCGGCTATCGTCCGGGCTCAGCCCTGGCCCAACGGCTAGTCGGTTCACCGTTGCCACTCATAAAGTGTGATGATTGCCCATGGCAGGTCCTGCGCCACATTTCGACCACGCCAGAACATCCCGGATGGGTGTTAATCAAGTGCCAAAAAGATAAGGTGCATACTTCTTTTGACTTAGTTGTGCTCCCATATTCGACGCATGTTTGGCAGCTTATACTCAAATTTGTGTGTAGAATGGATGAAAGTTTTGGTATTGGGAAGAAGAATACATTGATCTATTGGTAGCATGAAATTTGGTAGATGCTCGTGCACTCCTTGCTATAATAGAGGCTACAGATGATACTAGAAATGACATTAGTTGTGAAGCAACGTCTACTTCTTTAGAATCGAAGAAGGAAGAAGTGTGCAATCTCGAGAAGCCACATATCAACAACGAAGACATAGAGAAGATATTAATCCAATTAGTGGGAGCAGTTACGGAAATTAGATATCTGCTAAAATGTCTAATTGTGGTTCTTGTTTCTTTGATCACGCTCTCCTGGCAAAGAATTGTTGAATTTACTTCCAGGTATCAATATGTCATTGATGAAATAAACAAATGTGCTGGCAAAAAATGTATGCATACGACCACCAGCCGTATTAATCATGTTGGTTCTAAAATTTTCCCACTAGTTAATTATGTTGGCAAACTTTGATAATTTTTATATAACTACATAAAAAAGAAGGAAATAATACTTTTTTTGTTGACATGTGTTAGCAGTTTACTAGTTAAAAAATGTGGTCAAACTTTGACAAAAATATGATGTGGCATAAAAACCCGGACGAAAGCTATTTATGTTTAGCAGTTTACTAGTTTATTGGCCCCCTTCGTACTTAGTGTCAAATTTTGACCATAAATTTAACTAACAACTTGTACACAATGTCATAAGAAATTATACCATGGAAAATACGAATCCAACAATATAATTTTTTTGTGACGTGCGTTAACAGTTTGTTACTTAAATCTATGGTCAAAATTTGACACAAAGTATGAAGGTGGCCAATAAACTAGGACGGAGGTAGTAGTATGAGATATGGTGGTACAATGATTTAGTCCGAATACAAGTGCCCAAATTTATTGGAACAGGGCAAAGTGTATATACAAAATAATTAAAATTGGATTTCTCAAAAATATTCAAAATTGGAGGACGGTGCAGCCGACCTTTTTGATATTTTGAACCGTGTGTGATTCAGTGGTTGTTCACTTAACGGAGGCTCGTGTACCATACGTGAACGATAGAAAGTGCAACTAGGATGCATAGAGCGTTAATTGATCATAGTATTTTTCTTCACTGGTACATTAAATAAAGAGTTCGTTTCGTGCACAATTTAAAACAATTTTTATGGAGAGTAAGAGAAAACCATTCCAACTATATATATATATATATATAAGTTGTAGCCTCAATGCTTGTTTGCTATGGTTTTCTCTGTTCACACACACTCCCCACTATATATATGATGTCTACTACACAACCTTCTTCTTGTAGACGTTGTTGGGCCTCCAAGTGCGGAGGTTTGTAGGACAGTAGCAAATTTCCCTCAAGTGGATGACCTAAGGTTTATCAATTCGTGGGAGGCGTAGGATGAAGATGGTCTCTCTTAAGCAACCCTACAACCAAATAACAAAGAGTCTCTTGTGTCCCCAACACACCCAATACAATGGTAAATTGTATAGGTGCACTAGTTCGGCAAAGAGATGGTGATACAAGTGCAATATGGATAGTAGATAATGATTTTTCTAATCTGAAAATATAAAAACAGCAAGGTAGCAAATGGTAAAAGTGAGCGCAAACGGTATTGCAATGCGTTGAAACAAGGCCTAGGGTTCATACTTTCACTAGTGCAAGTTCTCTCAACAATAATAACATAATTGGATCATATAACTTTCCCTCAACATGCAACAAAGAGTCACTCCAAAGTAACAAGTAGCGGAGAACAAACGAAGAGATTATGGTAGGGTATGAAACCACCTCAAAGTTATCCTTTCTGATCGATCTATTCAAGAGTATGTAGAAAATAACACGAAGCTATTCTTTCCGTTCAATCTATCCTAGAGTTCGTACTAGAATAACACCTTAAGACACAAATCAACCAAAACCCTAATGTCACCTAGATACTCCAATGTCACCTCAAGTATCCATGGGTATGATTATAAGATATGCATCACACAATCTCGGATTCATCTATTCAACCAACACAAAGAACTCCAAAGAGTGCCCCAAAGTTTCTACCGGAGAGTCAAGACGAAAACGTGTGCCAACCCCTATGCATAGGTTCATGGGAGGAACCCGCAAGTTGATCGCCAAAACATACATCAAGTGTATCAATAGAATACCCCATTGTCACCACGGGTATCCCACGCAAGACATACATCAAGTGTTCTCAAATCCTTAAAGACTCAATCTGATAAGATAACTTCAAAGGGAAAACTCAATCCATTACAAGAGAGTAGAGGGGGAGAAACATCATAAGATCCAACTATAATAGCAAAGCTCGTGATACATCAAGATCGTACCACCTAAAGAACACGAGAGAGAGAGATCAAACACATAGCTACTGGTACATACCCTCAGCCCCGAGGGAGAACTACTCCCTCCTCATCATGGAGAGTGCTAGGATGATGAAGATGGCCACCGGAGAGGGATTCCCCCTCCAGCAGGGTGCCGGAAGGGGTCTAGATTGGTTTTCAGTGGCTACGGAGGCTTCTGGCGGCGGAACTCCCGATCTATTCTACTCCCCGAAGTTTTTAGGGTATATGGATATATATATATATATATATATATATATATATATATATATATATATATATATAGGTGGAAGAAGTACGTCGGTGGATCTCCATGCTGTCCACGAGGCATGGGGGCGCGCCCCACCCTCGTGGGCAGCCCGGAACTCTTCTGGTCCATCTCTGATACTCCGTGGGCTTCTTCTGGTCCAAAAATAAGTTCCGTGAAGTTTCAGGTCAATTGGACTCCGTTTGATTTTCCTTTTCTGCGATACTCTAAAACAAGGAAAAAATAGAAACTGACACTGGGCTCTAGGTTAATAGGTTGGTCCCAAAAATAATATAAAATAGCATATAAATGCATATAAAACATCCAAGGTTGATAATATAATAGCATGGAACAATCAAAAATTATAGATACGTTGGAGACGTATCATCATCCCCAAGCTTAATTCCTTCTCGTCCTCGAGTAGGTAAATGATAAAAGCAGAATTTTTGATGTGGAATGCCACCTAACATATTTATCCATGTAAATCTCTTTATTGTCGCAAGAATATTCAGATCCATAAGATTCAAGACAAAATTTTATTATTGACATAAAAATAATAACACTTCAAGCATACTAATAAAGTAATCATGTCTTCTCAAAATAACATGGCCAAAGAAAGCTATCCCTACAAAATCATATAGTCTGGCTATGCTCTATCTTCACCATGCAAAATATTTAAATCGTGCACAACCCCGATGACAAGCACTACAAAAAAATACACTTCCGTAATGATACGTGTTTGTCACAGTAGGTCGTGTTTTCTGTCATGCATGTACATCCATGACAAATTTAAGACAGAATCAAGATAGTCATACCTGTGCTGTCGTAGAAGTGTTCCATGACATTGCCAAAATTATCATCACGGAAGTGTCCACTTCCATGATGATAAATCATGCGTCACAGAAGTGCTTTCGTCAAGGGTGATCAACACGTGGCATCCACCGTAACGGAACGCCGTTAAGCTATCGGGTCGGATTTTGGATCTGATAACCCATTAACAGCCATGACCAATGCCGATCTTCCACGTGTAAAATTCTCATTGGCTGACGGATCCACGCGTCAGTTCCGCGTTGGCACATGTGTCACTCATCCAACGGTCAAGATGGGCCTATGATATGTTGACACGTGGACCGGCCCAAAAGTGGCCCACAAAGTTTAAATGGGCCGGCCCAACTGTCGTGGAATTGTCACGACAGATGTCCTTAGTGTCAGGACTTAGTCGCGAGGCCAACGCATCTATGTGGTAGCTTGAGAGGGGTTGAGCGGGACGAGAGACACGATGTTTTACCCAGGTTCGGCCCCTCACAGTGGAGGTAAAAGCCTACATCCTGCTTCATTGATATTGATGATGATGATCACGGTTACAAGAGTGCTCTATCTCGAGAGCTATTGTCTAAACCTAACTTGTCCAACTTGTGGAACTTGTCAATCTTCTGAATCTTGTCCCACTTTTGGGGAGCCCTGCCCCTCCTTATATATGTTGGAGGGGCGGGTTACATGTAGAGTCCTATTAGGATTAGGACTAGTCTATCTCTAATACAAACCGGATACAAGTCCAGGTCTTAGCTCCTTGTAAGATAAATGTTCCTCATGCCTTTCCTCTTAAACCGGCCCACCATAGTATGAACCGGCCTTCTGGGCCATGGGCCTTGTCATCCATCTGACCTGCCCGCCGGGTTACTAATGAACCGCCAAGACCGGGCGGGTAGCCGGTGAACCGCCAAGCTCCGGGCGGGTTACCCGTGAGTCATCCAGTCCGGCCGGTTTATACTTCCGTCCGGTTTACGCCACGGGGTATATCCCCGACATTAGCCCCCAGTTTAATTTGGATTTTTCCATGTTAAACTGATCTGCAACATAAACTCAAAAGCAAATTTGACAGGTTATGCTCCGGGTTAAAAATTCTTGTAAATCGGCACCTGATCATCCTTGTCATTTCCTTCTTCTAGAAAATCCGGTTTAATAAGCCAGCTTCATACTCAATTTGCTTGCAGAAGATATTGAGAATAAAGAATCCATTTGAATCGGCCTTCAATGCTCTTGATTTGACAAAAATATTGCCGGGTTATAAGAACTGATGATCCCGGGTCATGACCGTTTATAGACACCGGGTTATGATTGTTACAAACGCCGAGTCACACAATTGATCTTCCTGATCTGCTCAAAATTGAAAATTTTGAAGGTGTTCCTCCTTTACATGCATAATACCTATAGCCCCCAAGTCTTAAGAAGAGAATATAGTGATAACTTAAGACTTGCTCCAATCAGTGTTGCAACCTTGAAGAAATCCGGTTTGTTCATCTCAATCATAGAAACTGAATACTCCATATATGTAGCCCCCAAGTGCCAGGTTGTCATGCTTGCAGCAACCTGTGACTTATAATTTCCTGATGCGCATAAAAATGTCAACCAGTGTAGCCCCCAAGGGTCGGGTTATTATGCAATAATGAGCAGGGACTTTGTAAATATGATCATGTGAACTTGAGCAGCAATGTGTAGCCCCCAAGGGACGGCTCAATAAGATAATATTGAGCTGGGACTTGATATATTCTTCAATGAAAATAACAGCATATGATGTAACCCCCATCATGGGGCTTGAATCCACATCCACAAGGTTAAGAGCCTTCTGCTTTACCAACTGAACAGTGGACCCTTCAATATAATGGATTAAAAGCTTTGTACCTTGAATTGTAGCCCCCAAGGGTCGGGTCATTAATGCAAATAATGAGCAGGGACTTGAATTGTTGACAGGAGCAATTGGTAGCCCCCAAGGGCCGGCTCATTATGATGTGATGAGTTGGGTCTTCAATAAGACTAATAAAAATGACTTTGCATTAGCCCCCCAAGTGTCATGGTGCATGCTTGCAGCGACATGAGACTTGCATATTTGATATAACCTTAAGTTGAATAATGTAGCCCCCAAGTGCCGGGTCATGAGCCTGCAGCGACTCGGGACTATTCCTTCAATTGTAAAATAAACCATATGCATTGATAATGTAATAGCCATTGCGCTAAAGCGACTTTGAAAACCTCAATAATACCGGTTATTAATAACCATAATAAAATCTAGCTATGTTGGCTATTCAAGATAACATAATCCGGTATGAAAACCTTATTCATTCAACATCATAATGAAAATTCAGCCAAACTTGGCTATTTGAATAATATAA
>NC_041386.1:488159466-488175914 GCF_002162155.2 Triticum dicoccoides
CCGGCGACTTATAGTCCAAAGCCAGGCTCGTTTAACAAACCTGTTTCTGCATACAACAAGTTTAAAGTGTCATGGCGGTTTACCGCCGGACGGGTCATAATGCCCAACATATAACCCGGGTTTATAACCAAGGTTGTACTTAAAAATAATCAAATATGAAATATATCATACCTGTGACATTGAATCACATTGTTGGTTGTACCAACTTTTTGTAGTAAGGGTGATAATCCCAATCTTGAGTACTGATAACTCCTTCCATATTGTGTCGGTTTATGATAAAATTGTACCGGGTTGTGATAAACACCGGATTAACCACATATAATACTGGCGACTCGTAGTCAAACCAGACCAGGCTGATAGTCTCTGGATTATAACTTGATCATGTACTGACAACTTGTAGTTGAAAGCCGAGCCGGGTTGATAAACACCGGTTTACTCCATAATAGGATGGTAACAGAAAATCAAACCGGGCAGATAGTCTCCGGATTAAGATTTGACCGTGTTCCATCAATTTGTAATTGAAAGTTTGAACCGGTTTAAAACTTTGTCGGTTTAAAAATGCAACAAAAAGAAAGAAATATCTATCAAAGAAAATTGTGAGGCAAAGGCAATGATAAAACCGTTTGCAAAAAGAGGCTTATTTGAGCCGATCAGATGGCGTTACCATGGTTGGACACGACCAAGCTCCCGATAGGTGTAGCTATGGTTCAAGTCAGCCAGGTCCCCCAAATGAAACCGTGGCATTTATGCCGATCAAGAGGCATGGCAATGGTTCGGGTTCGACCAAGCCCCCAAGTGATTCTGTGGCCTTAGGCCGATCAAGAGGCGTGACTGGTTCAGACGTGACCAAGTCCCCAAGTGGTCTAGTGGCTCTCGCCTATCAAGAGGTATTGCATTGGTTCAGACACGACCAAGCCCCCAAGTGATATAACATGATGCTTTTGAAAAGCTAACTCAAGGGGTAAACCGGAGGCCACTTTAGAACAACTCCGTGTAACCACACATGATGTAAAAAAACAGAGACCCCGCTTTATGAAGCAGAAGCCCCCATGTGATCAATAATATGTCAGGCCAGTAAGGCGGGATACCCATGTTTGAACCGCACATCATGGCAGTAAGTCCCCTTCGGCAACTTTTAACTTTTTGCAAGAGATAAATTCTTCTTGAACCAGGATTTTGAACCGGATATTGAGAGCTTCAAAGCTTTGTGGGAGACATCTTGAACCGGATTTTAAACCGGAATCTTCATTTTCAACCGGAAAATTTTCTGATGGCCTTTAAACTCGAACTTGCGAGAAATTAATTCCTTTTTGAACCGGACATTGTTAAACCGGATTTGAGCGCTTCAGAGCTTTGTGGGAGAACAGATTTCCCTTGAACCGGGCTGTAAACCGGATATTTGAGAGCTTCAGTCAGACTGTCTTCCCTTGAGCCGGATTTTAAACCGGAATCCTTTCTGATGACCTGGATCTTCTTCATTGAGCCGGGATTTTGTAACTGTCATATACTTTCTAAACCGGAAATTTTCTGACAGCCTTTAAACTTTCATCACTATAACAGTAGCCTCCGGGACCGGGTTATCCTTCCCTCCATCATCCTGGGGTTCTTAAATTTGCTGAAACTGGCAATATTCGCTGAGTCATGTCATTGTAGCCCCCGAGTCTCAAAGGTGTCTCGAGGAGTTGGCTTGAGACTCTCCATATTTGACCGTGATATAAACCGGCATAACTTGTATATCATTGGCGTTGATAGCACGATGTGAATCCATAGAAGGTTGAGGTGACTGCGGCGGGTTGTAAATGATCCCATATGAGCCATGTCAGCAACTCAGCCAATGGTTTCTTCCAACTGGCGATTTGAAGTTAACCAAAACTGTAGTGGCGGCGACTTGTGCGCCTGCCCATTGAACCATCCAGTGCAAACGGTGGTTTGATGATAATTTGTCTCCAATTTGAAAGAAAACCGGGCTATCCAAGCTGTGACTTGTTCATACCCAATAAACAGCTCATGCAGACAGATGTGGCCCGGTATGTTGATGTAGACCAGGCCGCGAGAGACGGACGACAAAAACGACCGCAACATCAGAGGCAGCTCGGATAGATGAATCGGCCGCGGAATTGTAAAGCGGTGCAGATAGGGAAGATCGGCACCAGTGTCGTAAACCGGCACGGACGGGCGATTTAATTGCAGGCGTGGTCCCGGCAAGCTGATGTAAACCTGGCCACAAGAATGGCAACTTGCTCACGTTCATTCACCGGGTGGTATGACACGGATGAAACGTCAGTGCAGAACGTTGCTAACGCGTGCTTCGTACCCACGGTATAGACCACGTTTACAATGAATAATTGTCCTGCATATCAAAATTTACGGTCGAAAGTAATTGTTCCTTTTATAAAAACAATATATGTCAACAAAATAACTTAGATAAACATCACCTGACTTGTCCGGACGATGGATAATCCATATATATATAGCTCCCATGAATCATCCATGGCAGTTTCATGGTGCTTTAACCACTCTCTTGAAGATATCTTAAACCGGGGTGACTCTTATTTCAGGAGACCTTAAATCGGGGCGGCAGCGGCGGGTTACGACAGCAGGTGCTGAGCCCAGGTGGGTGATTCGGCGAGGCAGGGTCCTGCTAGGCCCAAATGGTGGCGGCGGCGACCCAGCGCGAGACTGAGGCCGGAGCATAGCCGTAGTGGCATGTTGCAGGAGCGACTTGGCACGGGGACTCGTGCCAAGGCAGAGGTGACGCAGCAGCAGGCGATCTGGCAGCTCGAGGCGCCGCAGCGGCCGAGCAAGATTGGGAGCCGAGGGCAGCTCGGAGTGAGGCGGCAAAGTCAAGGACTGACTCTGAACCGGACCGTGACAGCGGCGGCGTTTTTGTCGTGCAAGGAAGTGGCAGGTCAAACGTAGGAGTCCGTGTATATGGATAACTCACTCCTGGGTCGTGACTGTTTCCGGTTGATATCAGTTGAACAGATCGGGGTGTGGTCTTCCTTTTGGTGATTGAAAAACTGAACCAATACTACTAGTAGCTTCGCGTACTAGTGCTAGTTGCTGACCTTGACCAAAGCAATGATTAAAAACGAATGTGAACCTTTCAAGCCCCTTACACGAACAACCGCCGTGGAGTATATTTGTTGTAGTGTCGCTTTCATGAGAGCAGTAGCATAATCAAAGTAATACTACTCTGAACCGTAACAACAGATCTCTTAACGAAACCACCTTGGGGTTGGATCCTTGTTTGCACACACGTTTGTTGATTGATCTGACAAAGCGCCCAGCGGATGCAGCATAATTCCTGCCAACCTCGGCGACAAGTGATTGTAGAAAAATTGATCTTAACTTCGGACTTCGACTGATCACGTTGTATCGGTGGCACACAATAGAAACTCCAAACCATGGGTTTAGCCGCCTGGTGCCGAAGATTATCTCCTCTCGAGTTTTCTTCATTCGGCCAATTGTGACCTTCTCGATCCCTGTGAAAGATCCCTCCAAGAACTCATCACCACCGTGCGCGAGCCCCACGGTGGGCGCCAACTGTCGTGGAATTGTCACAGCAGATGTCCTTAGTGTCAGGACTTAGTCGCGAGGCCAACGCATCTATGTGGTAGCTTGAGAGGCGTTGAGCGGGACGAGAGACACGATGTTTTACCCAGGTTCGGCCCCTCACGGTGGAGGTAAAAGCCTACATCCTGCTTCATTGATATTGATGATGATGATCACGGTTACAAGAGTGCTCTATCTCGAGAGCTATTGTCTAAACCTAACTTGTCCAACTTGTGGAACTTGTCAATCTTCTGAATCTTGTCCCACTTTTGGGGAGCCCTGCCCCTCCTTATATATGTTGGAGGGGCGGGTTACATGTAGAGTCCTATTAGGATTAGGACTAGTCTATATCTAATACAAACAGGATACAAGTCCATGTCTTAGCTCCTTGTAAGATAAATGTTCCTCATGCCTTTCCTCTTAAACCAGCCCACCATAGTATGAACCGGCCTTCTGGGCCATGGGCCTCGTCATCCATCTGACCCGCCCGCCGGGTTACTAATGAACCGCCAAGACCGGGCGGGTAGCCGGTGAACCACCAAGCTCCAGGCGGGTTACTAGTGAGTCATCCAGTCCGGCCGGTTTATACTTCCGGCCGATTTACGCCACGGGGTATATCCCCGACACCAACTGAAGGCCCATAAGATTTAGCGGACCATAATGGGCCGGCCTAGCTAAAGGCCCACAAAATTTAGCAGACCATAATGGGCCACCCAGCTAAAGGCCCACATGATTTTGCAGACCATAATGGGCCGGCCCAGCTAAAGGCCCACAAGATTTTGCGGACCACAATGGGCCGGCCCAGCTAAAGGCCGACAAGATTCTGCAGACCATAATGGGCCGGCCCAGCTAAAGGCCCAACATTCTCTGTCAAATCGGCCCGTCAACGGCCTGTCCTAAACTTGTCATCAACGCGGCCCATGGTCACTTCTGGCCCGTTAACAGTTCGCTAAGTAATTGGGCCAAATTATGGCCCGGTGTATTTCCGGCCTGTTAAAGGTCCGGCTTCATTTGGGCCCATTTACAGGCCATCAAAACTTTCGGCCCATAAATGACCGTGAAGGATTTGGGTCATATTCGGCCATGTCTGACATTCGGCCTGTTAGAGGCCCACTATAGCTTTGGGCCACTTTCGGCCTGTTGTCATTTTCGGCCTGTTAACGCCGGACGTAAACCATGGGCCATATGTGGCCCAACGTCATATTGGGCCCATTAACGGCCCATATAAAAATGATGATAATCTAGCCCGACCGAAGTTCCGGTCTGTTAAAGGCCCGTGTATTAGGTTGGCGCATTTACGGCCCGTTCGAATTTCGGCCTGTCAAAGATCCGCATCGTAAATGGGCCACCATTTCGGCCTGCTAAGTCCAGTGGGTTATTTGGCACAATTAGGGCCCAATCTCACTTTCAGTCTATTAAAGGTCCATGTTTTTATGGGCTCGAGATATTTGCACCTGTAAACGGCCTATTTTTACTGAGGGCCCAAATTATGTTTAGGCCTGTTAAAGGCCCACTATGGGCACAAGCCTACCAGAAAAATATGAAAGTTTATGCTGATTTAGGCCCATATATTTTTAGTGGGCTACATGCCAATTTCGGCCCGTAAACGTTTTTAGCCCAATTGGAATGGGACCGACGAATGTTGGCCTGTTGGGCTCCTACGAAGCTTTCGGCCGAATACATTACTAAGATAAACCTACACTATACAAAAACAGTGTCGTAATTACTGCAACCTAAGGTAGCATCATAAATGTTGTATCACAACAAAATAAATTCCAACCATACAACAAAAGGCCTGTTGGCATAAAGTTACAGTCCTTCCAAATAAAAGCACCATCAGATGTATAGAAGCACAGATCATTTGACCTGAGTGCTAATGTTTCAAGCTGTAGAATCTGATGGAGCAGCACGATCTCCACCTTTTTTCCGCCATTGCTCTTGAACAACGAAGCGAATGTCTGATAGTCTGGTTTCAAAACCATTCATATCTTGACGACATTTCTCAACCACTATTCTTGTTTCCGAAACAATGTCAATTAGGGATTGGACTTGTGTCTGGAGCACAGATATATCACTCTGTCTAGCAGGTAGATTTTGTTCAGTAGGCGATTTGGACGAGGTTACCTTGACAACCAACCCAGAATTACGCAGGAAGGTGCCTTCTGCACTGTTAGTGGAGAGATACTGACGCACTGCATCAAGAGGTGACATTGTGCCTGTCGTAGCCTCGTCACCTTCAGGTGGTTGTGGCTGTTAAATCATTTGTTCCATAGCTTCCTGAAAGTTTGAACTTGTAGATTAGTGTACCAGATAAGTTACTAATGAGATAAAAACAAACAAAGTAGGTTAAACGTTTATACATAACTTATTTTGGTGAACTACTTTAATACATTAGCATGTATTGTAGTGCCAACTACATAATAAAATCACTTTCGAAACATATGTCCATGTAGCATGCCTACTGTGTTGTCTATTTCCTCACATTCGTTGACATCTAAGGATAAAGAGATATAAAACAAACATGCTATTTTAACATTGTGTGCGCACGTGAACATAACAACTAGATTACAGATCAAGACCAAAATAATATCCTTCATCTCTTTTAAACCATGTAAGGTGCAATGATACGTTAATACAACTGTGAATAAAAGTGAACAGAGTAACTGACATTGGCTGCAAACCAAGTAGTTAAATGAACACATCACAGTACCAATCAGTTCAAGGCAGGAGGAGTAAGGACTTACAACAACGGCTTGAACTGGTGCACTCATGCCCTTCATCTTGCTGGTGTGGCAATCCTTGAAGATTTGCACTGCATTCGGTTCAGGTTCTTTTTGGTCCGCACGAGCTTTCCTCTGTATTTGGAAAAAGTCAATATAGATACGATAATATGGCACAAAAAAAGAAGGAAGTAGCAGCTATTTACAAGAGCCTCATATAGTGCAATATAGCTACGAGATCCTTTTGTCTGTTGGAATTTCACTTTAGAATGGTTGGTTTTGTTCTTCAAACAGTTAGCCTAGAAGAAGATACACTTGTAAGGCACATACATAAATACAAGTTCAATATGTGGTCTGATCAAATACATATAGCCTACCTGATACTTTGGATTAGACCAGTGTTTAACGAGGGCTGTCCAGTCTTCATCTGTAATATATTCCACTGGAGATGTTTGGGCGATTTCATTGTTAGCCTTGCCTTCAAAGTGAGATTTTCTAAGGTGGTACCGATACTGTCGCAGAGCAGACTAAAAAACATGAGTGCATGGTTGTTTAGTTGCATCATCTTTCGGATCCAACTTGAACCTCATCTGCTGAAAAAAGAATGTGAGTCTTATTAGGAGGAAGCTAGAAAGTATGGGACAGAGCAAGACAATATTACTAATTGCGATGAATAACATTACTTATGGATAAATGGTCAAGGAAGGTGTTAAACTGGGTATTGTCTTTCTCATTCCTATACTGGATCCACGTTGGGAGGATACGTGCATGACACCTAACAGCAACGGCTGCGTCTGATACTAACTTGGCCGACTCTGTAGCATCACGTGGCCTTTTTAAACCTGCCTCAAAATGGATCTTCATTCTTCCTCCTTTAGATTTTGTTAATCTGTCAAGCATTATCCCTGATGTCTGTTCCCGCTTGCACCGTGGTGCTAGTTCAACAACGAATATGGAAAGTGTTAGTGTACATCAAACTGTGAGAGTACATATAAAGGAGCATGCAACTGCAACTTGACTCGGTCAGGTATCGTCTTGGTGTTGATGCTCACGAGGTTCATCTGATCTTGCCAAGTCCTGTTGTGTCAGCAGTGCTTCGGAAGTAGTGTTAGGTGTGAAGGCAGCTTGGGAACTGGCCAGTTCCGGAGCAAACGAACGAGTAACTGGTTGAGATGCTGGTACAGTTGAAGTGGATGCTGCAGCTGGTGGAGCAGGTGATACTGTGTTTGTAGATTTAGCCGGTGGACTTGGACCTTCTACTGCACTATAAGTACCAGCAGAATCTTTTCTGTTTCACCCGACGAGTAACAACACTCCCTACTATATTATTTTCCTTGCTCTTTTTGACTTTGCCATGTCAAGCTCTACCCACAACACAAAAGAATAAAATCACTCTTCAGAACTCATTGATGCATGATACAGACAAGCAATACTTTGGTGTAAGACAACCGTATGAGGATGGAATATGTAAGAAAAACAGGACAATATGACATATTCACAGCTACGATGTGCAAACTAAGCAGAAGGATTTTCAAGAAAATAGAAGTAATGCAAGCTAGAAACCATATGAAAGATGCAACCAATATTACTCTGCCAAGTTAAAAGTGTCTTGTCATAAATGGCAATTCGAAAAATTAGAAGCAGTACAACGTAGAAATCAATGCAAGATGCAACCACTATCAAACTGCCATGTTAAAAGCGTCCAATCATGAGTGACTGATGCGGGATACACAACAATAGTACTTTGATGTAAGAACATGGTATGATAGATAGATGAAGTGTATTCTAGACACAGAAAGCCATGTCATATGCACATGTATAACGTATAAAGTCAGCAGGTGCAATTGAATCAAAATAGAAGAAATACAGGCTAGACAACATATGCAACATGAAACCAATTATCACACTATCAACTTAGAGCAAGCACCTGCTATGGTGGAGTACGGGAGATGAACTCATCATGTAGACTTGGGACTTCAACTTCATTAGCAGTAGTAGTGGCAAATCTAGAGAGTCTCTGTTTGCGTCGGTGCGGAGGACCACCAACATCCCCTAACTTACTCTTTTCCTTCCTATTTTCTGATATTGCCTTATGAAGTCAAAACCACAAGAAGATGAATAAAATTAGCTCTGCATAACTGGTTGATGCATGATACAGACGAACACTACTTTGATGTAAGGCAAGCGCAGGATAGGAGGATGGAATATATACAAAAAAAGACAACATTTCATATTCACACATACGATAGGAGGATGGAATATGTATGAAAAACAGTAAGCGGAAGGCATTTCAACAAAATTAGAAGAAATGAAAGCTAGGCACCATATGAACATGCAACCAATATCACTCTATCAGGTAAAAAGTGTAAGTGTCTCGTCGTAAGTGCCATTTCAAGAAATTAGAAGCAGTACAAGCTAGAAGACAATGCAAGATGCAACCTACATCACAGTCCCAAGTTAAATGTGTCTTATTGGTAAATGATCGTTGCAGGTATAAGTTGTAAGCTACGCAGATGCAATTTAACATAATCAGAAGCAATACAAACTAGACATCGTACGGAAAATGCAACCACGTATAACAGTTCCAAGTAAGAGCAAGCACCTGTGATGGAGTAGGGGAGATGTGCTCATCATGTACAGTATGTTCTAGAAACAGGAACACGTGTCATATTCACAGGCATTATGTGTATAGTAAGCAGATGCAATTCAAGTTAGAAGCAATACAAGCTAGACATCATACGCAACATGCAACCACATATAATAGTGTCAAGTTAGAGCAAGCACCTGTGATGGTGGAGTAGGGGAGATGTGCTCATCATCTACATAGCTACGTTCACTGTCCAACCTTGTGTTGTCTTGCGAATCTTGTTGGGAGGATGGCGGAGTAGAATCTGTAGAGACCCCCTGTTTGAGTTGCTCCGAAGAACCACCATCATCCACTGCCGGACTAATTTCCTTCAGCTGTAATAATTTTGCATTGTGAAGTCAAACCGATAAGAAAAAGGAATAAAATTCGCTCTTCAGAACTCATTCATGCATGATACTGACGAACACTGCTCGGATGAAAGGCAAACACATGATGCGAGGATGGAATATGTATGAAAAATAGGATGGTGTGACATATTCACACCTATGATGTGGTAACTAAGCAGAAGGCATTTCAACAAATTAGAAGCACTGCAAGCTAGACATCATATGAAAGATGCAACCAATATCACTCTACCAAGTTCAAACTGTATGGTGTTTCAACAAATTAGAAGCAGTACATGCTAGAAATCATATGCAAGACACAACCAATATCACAGTGGCGACTTAAAGGTGCCTTATCATAAGTGACTGATGCGCGATATACAAGAATAGTAGTCTGATGTAGAAACATGAACACATGTCATATTCACAGGCATTATGTGTAAAGTAAGCAGATGCAATTCAAAAAAGTTAGAAGCAATACAAGATAGACATCATACGCAACATGCAACCACATATAATAGTGCCAAGTTAGAGAAAGCACCTGTGATGGTGGAGTAGGGGAGATGTGCTCATCATCTACACAGCTACGTTGACTGTCTAGCCTTGCGTTGTCTTGCGAATCTTGTTGGGAGGATGGCGGAGTAGAATATGTAGAGAACCTCCGTTTCAGTTGCTCGGAAGGACCACCATCATCCAATGCCTTGCCAATTTCCTTCAGCTTTATTGATTTTGCATTGTGAGGTCATACCGACAAGAAAATGGAATATCATTCGCTCTTCAGAACTCATTCATGCATGATACTGACGAACACTACTCTGATGAAAGGCAAAGTCATGATACGAGGATGGAATATGTACGAAAAAATGGACGGCTTGACATATTCACACCTATGATGTGGTAACTAAGCAGAAGGCACTTCAACAAATTAGAAACACTGCAAGACACCATATGGAAGGTGCAATCAATATCACTCTGCCAAGTTAAAACTATCTCGTCATAGGTGGCGTTCATCAAACTAGAAGCAATACATGCTAGAAATCATATTCAAGATGCAAACCAATATCACACTGCCAACTTAAAGGTGTCCCATCATAAGTGATTGATGCAGGATACACAAGAAGAGTAGTTTCATGTAAGAACATGGTGTGATAGACAGATATAGTATGTACCAAAAACAGGAAAGCGTGTCATATTCACATGTATCATGTGTAAGCTAAGCAGATGCAGTTTACACTAATTAGGAGCAATACGAGCTAAACACCATATGCAACATGCAACCAGATATCACACTGCCAAGTTAGAGCAAGCACCTTGGATGGTGGAGTAGGGGAGCAGAGACTTGGACCTTGTAATGCACTATCAGTACAAGGAGAATCAGTACAGATGCTCCGTTTACGTTGCTGCAAAGGACCACCATCATCGCCTTCCTTACTCTTTTCCTTCCTCTTTCTTGATTTTGCCTTGTCAAGTCAAACCCACAAGAAAAAGGAATACAATTTGCTCTTCAGAACTCATTGATGCATGATACTGACGAACACTACTTTCATGTAAGGCAGCCGCATGATAGGAGGATGGAATATGTATGAAAAATAGGACAGCATGACATATTGACATGTATGATGTATAAAGTGTAAACTAAGCACAAGGTGCTTGAACTTGTTAGAATCGATGCAAGCTAGAAACCATATGAAAGATGAAACCACTATCACTCTGCCAAATTAAAAGGGTGCCCTAACAAATGTATTTGACAAAATTAGAAGTAATACATGGCAACATGCTAGAAATAATATGCAATATGCAACGAATAAAGGTGACTCATCGTAAGTGATTGATGCAGGATACAGAAGAGAGGTAGTTTCATGTAAGAACAAGGTTAACACATAGATGTAGTGTGTACCAAAAATAGGAAAGCATGTCATATTCACAGGTATAGTGTGTAAACTAAGCAGATGCAATTTACCCTAATTAGAAGCATTACAAGCTAGACACCGTATACAACATGCAACCACATATCACACCGGGAAGTTAGAGCAAGCACCTGTGATGGTGGTGTAGGCGAAGTGCGGTCTTCAGGTACAGAGCTACGTTCAGTATCTTCATTTAGGCTTGCTGTTTCTTGAGAATCATGTGGAGAGGATGAAATTGCATTCTTTATAAGAGTATTGCGTCTCATATTAACCCACGCGCATGACTGTCTCATCATAAGCGATAGACCCAGGATACACAAGAACAGTAGTTTGATGTAAGAACATGGTGTGATAGGCAGATGTAGTATGTACCAAAAACAGGAAGGCGTGTCATATTCACATGTATAATGTGTAAGCTAAGGAGATGCAATTTAACAAATTAGGAGCATTGATGAGGGATACACAAGAAAAGTAGTTTGATGTAAGAACATGGTTAATAGAAAGACGTAGTATGTACCAAAAACAGGAAGGCATGTCATATTCACAGGTATAATGTGTTAACTAAGAAGATGCAATTTACCCTAATTACAAGCATTACAAGGTAGACACCATATGCAACATGCAACCACCTATCACACTGCCAAGTAAGAGCAAGCACCTGCGATGGTGGTGTGGGGGAATTGCGGTGATCAATTAGAGAGCTACGTTGACTATCTTCATTTAGCCTTGCTGTTTCTTGAGAATCATGTGGGGAGGATGACACTGCACTCTTTAAACGAGTAGGGCGTCTCACAGTAACCCACTCGGGTGACTGTCTCATCATAAGTGATTGACGAGGGATACAAAAGAGCACTAGTTTGATGTACAAACATGGTTAATAGACATATGTAGTATGTACCAAAAACAGGAAGGCATGTCATTATCAAAGGTATAATGTGTAAAGTAAGCAGATGCAATTTAACCAAATTGGAAGCAATACAAGCTAGACACCATATGCAACATGCAACCAGATTTGACAACGCGAAGTTAAAGCAAGCACCTGGGATGGTTGTGTGTGGCAATTGAGATCATCAACTGCAGAGCTACGTGTACTATCTCCAACTGCTGACACTGCACCCATTAGAGCGCTGAAACACTTAGTGCTTATCTTCGAATTACACTGGAGTGACTTTTGTCTTTTCTTTTCTGCATTCATCAACACTGCGTTAGAGTCTTAAATACCCATGCATAAAAAACAATAGTGTGAGTATGGGTGAAGTGTGTGCACAATTAGTACAGTGTAAAGGTAGCAGATAGCAGGTCGGTGAGAAATAAATGACGGGATACATTTGATAGCTCTACAACATGCATGGCACACTAAATTACTACATGATTCTATGAAAATAACAGTCGACTGAAAGCAAATAGGCCAGTGCATTTTTTCTGCACCGTCCGATGTACAAAGAACGGGCAGATCGCCTTCATCTACCTCCAGCCAGTCAGTGTTGACGATCTTCCTCGAAACGCCAGTGACCACAGGCCCAGTATTCCTCCCCTGCCTGTGCCCTCCCCTCGACCTCACCGCACCTCCGTGCTTGGCATCGCCCCCAGCCATCCATTCAAGCCCCGCCGACCTCCAGATCGGGCGCAAGCAGCTCCTGCGCCCCACATCCCTATGATAGACACCGATGTGCCGCTTCCCCGGGGAACAGGCGGACTAGGTGCTCCGCGCGCGTAAGCGGTTGCTGCTTCTTTTAATTGCGGTTCGACTGACCCTGAATTGAAATCCAGGCGGGCCACTGGCCTCTAGCGAAGGTGAAATAGTAAAAGGGAGGAAACCATGTGCATTTAGTATCACGAAGAAGATGCAGTAAGAAGCGCTCAACTAGTTTCTTTCGTGGGATGAATACGGTGTGAGCGGAGACGTAAGATTTGCACGAATAAGGGAAGAGGAGTACCTCTTTCTGCTGGCAATGTTGTCTCCTTCTGTTTTTCCGACGATCTTCTTGTTGTTCACCGGAAACCAGAAGTTGTGGAGGACGTTGCAGCCTTGGACGAACCCATGGCCAAGTTGTTGAGTGTGGTGCGGTGGCCGCCTGTCGGCGGCGGGGAAGAAGATCTGAGGCGGCGAACGATGGCGTAGCGGGAACAGCTCCGGTGCGGTGGACAGTTGCGACAGTGGAGCCGCAGCAGAGGCGCAGGACAGCGTGGTCGGAGTAGTTCTGGTACACGCATGTCGGCGTCGGCATCGTGGAGGCAGCTCTCCCTCGGCTTCAGCTGCTAAGTCCTTGAGGGCGTTGCGGTTGCGGTTGCGTTGGACGACGACGTCGGGGTACCGGCTCCGGCGTGATGGAGGAGGGCGGCGGTGGATTGGCCGCTATGGGGGTGGAGAATGGAGGAGGCTGGGGTTTCGCGGCTGGTGGAGAGGGTGTTTTCGCACCCAGGGAGTATGAATGGGGAAACGGAGGGAGGCAGGGAACTAAGGGGGAATAATGTTTCGGTTTGAGACGCGCTTGTTTGAAATTTGGGGAAAGTTACAAACTTTGCCCCCATCTAAAATTTTGGACATATCGCGGGTTGGGGGTAGGACAGTCATGTTAGGTGTCCCAAATGTGGGCGGGATAGATTTCGGCCGAGTGCATGGGTAGGCGCCCACGTCGTATGAATGCTTCTCGGAGGCAGTTGAGACTGGCGTCTTGGTAAAGTTACAAACCTACCCCGATTTAGACCTTTGGACATCGGGCCGATAGGCTACACGGGCCAGAGTCAGGACAGTAATTTCCTACCACCAAAACATTAGTCTCGCATGGTTTCATGTGACCAGAGGCCTATTTGGCGCTTCGTTCAATATTTGGGAGCAGAAGCATTAACGTTTTCGGTTCTCTTGAATTGAACTTTCAGGATTTGTCAAACTTCACAAATCTTTACTCTTGAAAATCCTAAACTACGATTGTTTTGGAATGGAGGGGGTACATTTGAATATACATTGTACACGAGTATATATTAAAAAATATGCAACTTACCTCAGTTCATGCATGGTTCCAGATATAATCTCCTTGGTTGCAAAAAAAGTTAGATATGCGTATGAATATATATAGCATGTTCAAACTCACAACAAAGATTGATGCCCCCTTTTACATCTGATTTACAAATTCCATTACCTCGGGTTCAAATATATGAATGCACTTCCTATGAATTCGAATCTTCGAAACCCCCTTTATGTTGAATTCGACATGTATTCTATTTCCTAGCTAGCAATTTGGAATATATCCATGCAAGTGACAAATGTATAATGTGCTTCACACTAACAACATGGATATACTAATTAATGTTTATATATGAATTGCAAAAGCATCCATTGCCTGTATTTCAAACCGCTCTCACTCTATGGATTGATAATATGAAATAAACACATGCACATGCTAGAATTCAATAGAGTATGGGTGTCTGATAGACCGAGTTTCGTCCATACGCAATTTGCAAAATTCATGATCTCATCCAAAAATAATAATGCCATTTGTATTTTAATTTAATGCGTAGAACCGCCTTTTACACGTAGATGCACTATGCCTCGCCCCGTTCTCACAAACGCGATAAGTGCACACACTTTATATGCATCGACATTTCTATTTCACACATGCTCACAATCTCTCTCAGGGTGTCGGGGTGTCTCACGCACATGCTCTCTCTGTTTCTCTCTCTTTCTGACTACTATGTACCACTCTTTTCACTAATCTCAGTCGGAAAACACTATTTCTCTCACATGCATATATACACATGCACGGTCTCTACTAGCCCTCTATACGCACATATATGTGCCTACGTGTCTCCCGCACGCACATTATCTTTAGGCCTCTCTCGCACACATTGCCCCCCCGACACACCTCTCTCTTAGTAGTTGGAAGATATGATTTCATCATATCATTCGGTAGTATATCCCTGGCTGTTAGGCTGGATGGTAATACAAGGCAAACTTTTACCCTAGTTCGGATCGGACCCTTGCAGTTGAAGAAAGAGCCTACTCCTGGTACTGTATATTAGTGATAGGGGTGTGTACAAAGTACATGTGAATACCAGTCATTGTGCGTGTGTGTATACTATCGACGAACTAGCCCCCAAGCTTGCATAACATACTAAGGGCCTAGGGTTACAAATCATATATAGTCGGCATATCACCAGTGGGGATAGAGTCCTCCGCGACTCTGGTAGCTTCGTGTTGTACGCCGAGTCCTCCACATGGGTCTTCGTATAACACGTCTCGGTCCAACCTATATGTCGCGCAGGATGGAACTGACCCATGAGTCTTCATGTTGACCCACCACAACTAGAAATGATGTGCCCACCACACCACACACGCAATCGACCACTAAGAAAATAAGCATATACAATAGTACAACGATATCTAGCTCACGATACGTCTCCATATTTTGTTGATGACACCGACGGACTTTGCATTTGATGCGTGCTCCGTATTTTGTTGACGACACTTATGGTCATTGTATTTGAAGCGAAAGCACGATATGGTCACTGGGCTTCAGAATAAGCTCATCACGGTCACCACATACATTTTGTCGTGCTAACCAACATGTAGTTGGATGGTTAGAGGAGCAGTGGTTTCTCGAGCCCACCAAGGTTGAATTCCCAGTGCTCGCATTTATCTTGTGTTAATTTCAGTATTTTCCCGCGATGTACGTTCAGTGGGAGGAGATGTTCCACTCGACTACGAGGCACCTATGGTGACTTCGTAAAATCTCAAGATCATATATGCTGGCCCACTCTCTCGAAGGTGCTCATAGGGGTAGGGTTCGCGTGTGTGCGCTTATAGCGGTGAGTGCTTGCGCTTATATATGAGCCCTTGCGTCTGTACCATGTTAAACAAATACATATCATGATTATACGGTCACTGGCTCACCCGTACAACTCCGTATTTTGTTGATGACATAATCAATTAACCAGTCAAACGTTCCACATGGCGCAACTATTGTTGCACCATCGGGGCGCGTAACCGTGGGGCCCACCTGTCAGCCCATATATGAAAGAAAGAAATGGTAGTTTGAGTCTGTACTGTGTTAATAAAAGAGGAGTACATTTTAGGGTGATCATATGGTCACTGGCTCACCATACAACTCCATAATTTGTTGATAACACGATCAATTGACCATTCAAATGGTCCACATTTAGCAGCGCACATTACCATAGGGCCCACCCGTCAGCGCGTATATGAAGGACATAAATGGTAATAAATTAGTGGTCGGTGGGTATTCGGAGTCATGAGACCTTTGGTTGGCAGTCACTGGTGGTTGGGGGGGGCGTTCAT
>NC_041386.1:488176012-488187406 GCF_002162155.2 Triticum dicoccoides
TGGCGGACCGGCGGTGGGGAGTGGTTTCGGGAAGGGCGGGCTGGCCGTAGGTGGCGGGGGCTGGCGGTTCGGCCGGTGGTGGCTGGCGGCTCATGGGGGTGGAGTTTGATGATAAACTGGAGGCCCTTGATTTCGTATCCAACGGCTGGAAAATCTAATGACCAGAGATGAATAAGTCAGTCGACTGACGTGTAGCCTCACCCCGCACGTACACATGCACGCACGCATGTAGGCGTGGAACACTGACACGTAGACATGTACGCATGCTGGCAGGCAACACTGACACGTACACATGCACTCACGAACACACGCACGTACGCACCCATGCATGCAACACTAAAATGTACCCTTGCACGCACGCAACACTCGCATGCCTGCATGCACACAACACACGACGCAAGACACACGCTCAACCTATACGTGCATGCACCCTTTGTTAAGGACATGGATTGTTATGGGTATTAATCAATCTTATCTGTGATAAGCAGAACATTGATGTTTGCAGCGGTCTTTATGAATCACAACGTATCGAATGGGCTATCAACATAGTAGGCTTATCTACATGAAAAAGATGACGTCACACTCAATGAACATCCATCGGTTTATGAAATGCCCGCTTTTGACCGCCCTGGCCCACCAAAGGTTCTTCTGCTGTGCGCTGCCTGCGTTGGGTCACTGACATGCAGGCCATGCACCCAAAGAGCACAGACGTCAGTGGAAGAACAATGCGGTGTCCTAGGTCAGAGTCGAGGGCGCCACTCGTGGCACGCCTGGCTGAACACGCCTCCGTGCCGCATTCAAACGCCTCCATGAAACCCGCTCGTGTGGAAGCCGAGAAACCCACTCTGGACACACGTCCCTTCATGACCGGGCCGACGTTAAACGCAACACCGGCTGAGCTCCTCCCTTCCGCCATCTATTTAATCTCCTATTTAAACGAGGCCAAACGCCGGCCAAGAATCGCACACCTCCCCCGCTCCCCTATCTCCTCCACCATTTTGTCCACTCTTACAATGGCTTACGAAGAGTAGTTATTCCGCATCCAAGCCGGCTGGGTAGCCCGCCGGATACGTGCTATGCAGCTCACTGATCCACCTCCCTCCCCTCGCCCGACGGAGCCAGTTGCCGCCCCAAGCCGGTGCGTGGTTCAGCAACTCACCGCTCCAGGCCAGCTCGACGAGGAGCGGCACACGGGCATCGTTGCTGCCGTCCATGCCGCCCCCTCGTACCGCGTCTCCCGTTTCTGTGGCCGAGACTCCCATGCCGGCGGCGGCGCCATGCAAGCAGCGACAGAAGCCGGGTGTGCGGAGAGCGACGAGTCCGTGGCCAGCGCCTCCGCGTCTGCCGCCATCATCGAGGAGAAGTAGAACACGGGAGGCTGCCGCCGCTTGGGTCCCATGAAGGTCACTGCGGAGGCGACGCCAGCGTACACATCAGGTGTCTTGCCGGATCCTTTTGTTGCAAGGACCTTCGTCAACCCTGCATGGGTTCCACGGAAGAGAGGAATGTTAGGATGAACTCGAGCCGGTGCCGGCCATGGCGAAGTAGTGGCCGGTGATGAACTCGAACCAGTGCAGACCACCATCATCTTCGGCAGCAGCCAATGATATCAGTTGGGCAGTGGGGAAGTGAGCCGTCCTTTGCGCTGAAGCATATACCTTTGGGGCTCCCGGCAGTCCGGTGATCGTGCTGCCGGACATGAGGAACACAAATCGATCGGCGGGCGACCATTTAGGCCAGGTGTTATATAACTGTGCTGTCCAGAACTAGCACCGCGTAGTTCATTTGAATGTAATGAAATCCGTCATGTTTGTATGAAAATCCGGTATTTTATATGATTTTCGTCGTTGTTTATATGAAATATCAGGTTGTCTACGTGTTTGCGTGAATTTCGTCCGGTTGGTTGAGTTGCTGTCATAATGCGTGCGGCTACGGTTGGATGGCGTAATTTGCGGGTCGCCGGTCGGTCTGCGGGCGGCTCGGGCGGCGTTGTGGGACAAAAAACACAGCTCGTGCGAGCTCGTCTCCAACGTGCGTGCTGGAGGGTGCATGACAACATGAGCACCCGAGCCATTCCTCGTTCATCGGTGGCAAAGGCACCGGTGGACAAAAGGGTCGCCAATATTTTGGCTACCCCGGGCAAGATCCAAACAACCCCTCCCAACAGATTCAAATCCCTCATTCGCCGTGGAATTTTGCCATGTGTTGTTTTCATGGACTAGCAAGATGCCCATGCATTGCACGGAACATCAAGATGCATTTTTTTACAAACTCCCGCATGCATGTAAGGGATAATTAATGTCCTCCTTTGCTAGTACCACGAGGCAAACACCATTAATATTGCATTGATTAGTGTTAGTGGCCTTGTATATATGCAAATTGTAATTTTGATAGTGGCCCCTTGTATATAAAATGGAGGGAGAAAGATGGGAGATAAGGTGAGGAGGAGTGGGGCGTGGTGGTGACTAGTGGTCGGACTGGGCGGAGGCATGGGGATGGATGGCGCATTATGTCTAGGTTTGTATCTCTCTCACACACACCCACGTAGATGGGGGACGTGCATGGAGAGAAGAGGTGCACACACGGCACACGTACTCCCGTCTCTTTCCCAACCACACCCGCGCGGGTACACGGTGGAGCTCATTTCTGTACAAAAAAGGCAGCCCACGTGGTAATTTGGCACGTGTACTGGTTGTCCACTTGGTGGAGGGAGGATCGTCTACCACGGGTGAACAAACAAATTGTGACTTGACGCGTTATGTTAAATTAAAAAAGGGGCAAACCATGTGGGGCCTACCTTAGAGGCAAGGCTCTATACACTGGAGTACTTTTGATGTGTCCCGTCAACTCGCAGAACGAGGAGAAGCTTGCTTAGTACGCCATCTCCCCCGCCCACGGGCGCGGTGGCTCGCAGGATGAGGTGAATCTTGCTTACGAGTAGTAGTAGTAGTATACTACTACTACCACTGTACGCCTTTACGCCCGCTCCCTCGCCCATGCACGCGGTGGCTCGTAGCACAAGGAGAAAATTTTACTACTCCCTCCGTTTACTCCTCGTCCCTACTACGTACTTTGGTTAGTACTTCCTCCATTTACTTATACAAGGCCACTATAAAAATACATTTTGCATCTATACAAGGCCACAAATAGTAATCGAGACAAAAGTTACTACTCCCTCCTTTCTAGTTTATGGCTCAATTTCAAAATCTCTCCAACCAAGGTAGACGGTGAGTGGTCGAATTAATTTCGTAGTTTGCACAAGTAATTAGTACACTCATTTTTCTCAAGAAGTTATGTTTACTGAGGCATTAATTAGAACAAATGCATGAATGACAACTAAATTTCCATGAACTTGTACATGCATTGGTTAGTTTCCTCTTGACACTGCTTGCGTCGGGTGATCTAACGCACCTCGAAATCCAACATGTAATGGTACTACTACTAGTATAGTAGAATTGAGACTTATCAAACGGAAAAACTATTGTTTTTTAGACGAGCCCTATAAACCCTAGTGGGTACATACTCCGTAAAAACAGATTTTTCCAAAACTAAGTCGCTCCCTTTCATGAATTCTGTAGTATACTCCTCCGTCGACGCTCCCTTTCATCAATTCTGTACTTCCTGTCGCCGACATGTGGGACATATAGAAACCGGGTCGACGTGTCAAGCACCAAATAACATTGCAGAACAGCAGGGGGATGCACCCCACTCATACCGGCCCAATAGTAGTAATGAGCAATGAGACGTCAAATCACAATGCTGCACCTTCCCAGACGGACGAAGCAACCATTATTTCACACTTCGGTTCGCCATCATCTCAAACCACGTAGTATTGCTTCTACCTCAAGAGGGACACGCACATCACCTTGGTACATCATGACACGTGGGACCGCATGACAGGCCATGCTCCCCCGCCGATCGCTCGGTAAAATCACCTCATTTTTACTATACTTCCTCCGTATTGGTTTACTACATGGCATGCACGTCGTTCTAGGTTGAGAATTTAACTGGCTATATATGTGATGAACAATACTCTAGCCTTTTAAAAATGTGTACTTTTGTACAGTAGTACTATTGATGGATTGCGCCATGGAGCAAAAATTGAAATTAAAAAAAAGATGGTACGTATTGAGAGCGCTCGTCGCCAAATTATGCATATAGTACTATTAAAAAAGCTAGTACGTGCTTAATTGGGGTGCTAAATTCTATTAAAGAAATACTAGTAGTATGTACATACTGAAGAGTTAAAGTAACAAGAAGAAACATAACATGGTTCTACTGGGGGCTCAGCACAACACACCCCTCGAACTAAACTAAGCACACCTGAAATTAAACTATGCAACTAATCTGGTAGACACTGCATTAGAAGTTTAGAACCACCAAGAGCAACGACACTGCCACCTTACTCGGAGTCCTCGTCCACGTCCTCGACTTCCTCCTTGTCCCTCTCCCTCTTGGCCGATACTTCTTTGCTTGAACCGCACACTTGGCTGTTGCTCTTCATCCAACCCTTGTAGATATTGAAACAAAGGTAGCCATCCATTGCAGCGTAGTGGATGTGGTCTATATCTAGTACATTCCGCTGCCATGCATGACGATGAAACGTGTAATGAGGTTTCTCCAGTTTACGGTACGAAGGATGAACCATGGCTCCTGCCAGGGTTAGCATTGAAGGTTGAGAGGAGGACACCAGGCTTGCCTTCTGGAGATCGAAGGGCTGGCCTACAATGAGACCTATTCGACACAGGAAATCCCTATCGTTCTTAAAGACCACACTAATGAATTTCACTCTTTTGTCCTTGAGGAAGTTCTTAAAATCCTGGCACTCAACGTCGGCATGGCATATGTGGTAGACCAAGCAAACATTATGTACGCAAACCTGGATCACGGCAGGCTTCTTCCTCTCTTCATCCTTTAGATCCTTCTCTCGTCCCAGGACTATGGTGTACTCAACATCTAGCCTAGCAACCCACTCATCATTTGAGTTTTCGAACATGCGTCTGAAGCGAGAAAGGCATCCTTTCACCGTCGCGGAAGAACGGGTGTAGATGACGTCGAACTCATCGCCGGTGATGGTTCTAACCTTGTACTCACTGTCGACCGTGGAGATTTGGGACGCCATGGATTTGGGAGGAGGGTTAGGATTAGTGGAACTGCCATAATGTGAATTGACGTGACGGCTAGGAGCGAACCGCCGTAGTATTGAAGGACGCGTGGGGACGAGTAGGAGCGAACTGCCAGCGTGCGAATGGCAGGGTAGTGGCTTTCCATTCTCCCATGATACGGGCTTCCGAGAGCCCTTGGATCTGAGATCAAACGGTTGCATGGCGTGATTCTAGACCTATGGGTGAATATCCTATCCTGGAGGGTTATTCTGCAAATTTTCAGCAACTTAGCATGCGACCGTTTGATCTCAGATCCAAGGGCTGCCAGCAGCCCGTATCATGGTCGCTCCTACCATGACCGCCGCGTCGCTCGCGCGGTCGCGCCCTTGGAGATTTGACACGGTGCGTTAGGCTATCTGATGTTGGCATGTCATACATAGTCATCACTTAGTCACTCATACTACAATAAGGTTGGCTATAAGTGTGTTTTTTACTCCTCTCTATCTCTTTCTTCGTACTCCCTCCGTCCCATAATATAAGAACATTTTTGATACTAGTGTAGTGCCAAAAACATTCTTATATCATGGGACACAGGGAGTACTAGTATTTATTGCATTTGCCAAGGAGTGACCTCTTCCAATGAAATGGTGTTGCTAAGTTTGCTTCATTTAATTAGCTATAGACTCAAAATTGTCTTTTCACCTAGGTACACGCGCTTAGCACCGTTTCTTCCTTGGGTCACCAAACTAGTCTCTCTCTTCTTGATTAACTTGCCACATCAGACTTTATGCCTATGTGGCAAGCTTAAGCACCTGTAGGAGCAAGTAAAAGTAAGTACAATAGTGCGCTTTACATGGCATTTTTGCATATGTGGAGGAAAGAGAGGCAAGGAAATAGTGGAGAAGTGGGCTCTCATGCAAGAGCCAGCCTCTACTACATGGTGGAGCATTGGGAGAGGCACCTGTATGGAGGTGGTCACGAATCGGGAGACTCAAACCGGTCGTAGCGCCACAGTTAAAATGATAACGGCAAGTCAAATCACGGAGCCCCACCTGTTCAACAGTAACTCGCTGTCAAATCACACAGCCCTACATTTGCAGCAGCCTACTCCCTCGTCTTCTCGCGTCTCTGTCGAACCGACTAGGTGAAACTGCCCCACCTACCACGCAGGAAAAGCCCCGCCCTCGACTTTTAAATACAACTACATCTGCTTAAGAATCCAATGCCATACTTTTTGTGACATAGTAAGTCATACTTAGTTAGTCAAATGGATGACCTAGAACTACGTGTAGGCCCTATAAACTGAGACGCCTAAAAATAAAAAACCAAGACGGAGAGGGTAGTTCAGCATGTATCTTTTTAGATGAATATAGTCGGGATTCACCAAGGACTAAAACCAAGTGGTAGGCTTCTCCTGTCGTGTTGGCGTAGCAACTCAAGCAGGGTCAGTCCGCACACGAAATGGCGACACACTTAATAGGACCCCTTTGGCCGACATGTGGCTCATCCACCGTCTTGTTCCACGTGCGATGCACCAAATTACAGTTCGGAGCAGCGGTTGGAATTGGAGGCACCCCGGTCGTAGCACCGCAGTAGTAGAAAATGAGCGATGAGGGGTCAAATCACAAAGCCCCACCTTTCCCGCATTAAGCTGGACAGATGAAGCAACCATCATTTCACTCTAGGGCACAAGAGCATAAAGAAAAGGTAAAACAATGATGCGTGTGGCAGCTACCTAGGGCACCCTAGGGTAGGTGTCTCCACTACAGATCCTTTTTTGAAAGCGCCTCCACTAAAAATCAGCTTCTCCCTCGTCCTCTTGAAGAAAACCGATGATGAGTGCAGCGGTAGGGTTTGTAGGAGTACTACGGCGTGCGGGGCCATTTCATAGTAAACGGGTTCGAGTCGACGCCTTAAATATGTGTGGGCCGCTTGGTTTTATGGGAACGAGGCAACATTTTGGGTTCGGGGAACAGTGGAGATATAGTACGTACAAAAAATTGTGGACATAGGTTCGACCGAAAGGCAATGATGCATGGGCCCTGCATTTTGATATACCCGGGGCCGCGTGAAATTTGCTACTCTACTCAAAACTAGTAAGGTACACATGTATTGAACGCATGAGATTTCGAAACCAAATTATGAATAAATACACACTATAGCATGTAAATCTTTGAGTCATATATGCATGATGTAGATGTTCATTTAGTTCTTATAGTTCATCTCATTCAAAATCAATTAGTTTTATAAAAATGTTAAGATTCATGGGGTTGTGCATTGTAAATCATAAAGTAAAAAACAAATAATGGCAATTCATTTAGAAAAAAATAATCAATTATGATACAAAAGATTCTAGAACAAAGGAGAAGTGCTTGTGTTTTGAGGTTTGTGCATTATGCTTAAGTTCAACCATGGAGTCTTCTAAATTGTACATGTGGCAGATCTGGTGGAATGTTGATGATATCCAACGGCCAGTAGTGCTCGGATTTGCCTATCTCTGCACAGTCGGGTGAGCTTCATCCAGCGACCATCTTTCAAAGTTATTGGCACACTATATAGTTCTTGTGCCATAGTTGCATGTTTTGGAAAAAAATCTACTAGTGGGTTGTACTATCTATTTAGGAATAGAAGATGTATACATGGAAGTTGTGGGGAAAGAGATGACATGGAGCATCTCAATTCCTATGAGTAGGGATTGGAAAAGAGATGTCATTTGGTTCACATCATAGGAACTTTTCTATTGAATCTAGAGATGACATGTATCTCAATTCCTATGAGGAGGGATTAGAAAAGAGATGTAATTTGGTTCATATCATAGGAACTTTTCTATTGAATATATGCTAATGTTTATTTTCCTTTGAAATTAAGGAAGTATAGGAATCCATTCATATGAACCAAGTGGCTCTAAAGCTATAGAAATGATATCATGTTTATTTCCTTTGAAATGTGGAGTATATAAATCTATTCCTATGAACCAATTGGCTCTAAAGGAAATAAATCCTATAAAAATCATATCATATAGAGTTCCTATGATATTCCTCGACACTAAAGGATGCTTGAAATTGCTTCGGGTGATGCGATGGTCTTTCTTTGTAGACTCCTCACCCATCTTTATAGTTACCTCTCGAAGATGAATGAAATGATATATACATGGTATTCTACATGTGCAATTTGGTACACGAGAACTCGGTAAAAGTTTGCGAGGTTCAAATTTTCAATAAAGCTATATGCACTGCATTTCGGAATGGAGGGAGCATACGGCAGTTGCTAACACTCACGTGGAAGATTTGTGTGTAGGAGGAGTGGCTATTCTGTTAAATGACATGGCAAAACTGACACTGTCGGATGCCGATCTAACGGTTCTTACGACGTTCGTCGGGAAAAGGCTTGTGGCGAATGTTTGTCGGATAATGATTTACGGACACATGCATTGCATTGATACGTGCCCCCTCTCTCTCACGCACACACACCCTCACGAGTCACGACTCTCCCGAGTCCTCTCATAGACTCGCACGTCGCACCCACCGTCTATCTGTAGGTAGACGTCACGCACATATGTGCTCTTCACACCCTACCCTCAGAACTTCTAAATAACAAAAGACAGTGCACACATTTTATTTTAGCTCACACATCACACACTTATACTATTACTCTTGCGGCAAACGTTCTTTGGGCATAGTATATTGTACTCTCACGAAGAGAAGCGGTGCACACACGCACTAGTTCTCTCACACCCACTCGCGGGTACACGTAGGAGCGCATTTTTTAAAAGCTGGTAGAACAAAATCACTCCACTATATATAAAAGCAGGAGCCTTAGCGCTTGCTTTACTAGGGTTCCTCTCGTTCACTCTCTCATGCTCTCCAGATCTAAGCAACACATAGGTGGTCACACTCTCTCTCATCTCACGGCTGGTCACAAATCCGGCTGGACAACCTCGACCGGGGAAGGGGTGTAGGTGCATCGTTCACGCTGTCGTCGGCGGAGAGGGAGGAGACCAACGGCTGCCCGCGCATCCCGATCGGCGGCCGTGCCGCTCTCTCCGAGAGAGCACCGGCTCGGGAGGGCCTCCGACCCCATCTTCCTCCCTGCGGTATTGTGGCCAAGATGCGGCCTCCCGACGCCATATTTGCCACATGCTGACGACCCTCGGGTATATATTCCTTCGAAACCTGCCTTGCTCTACTGCCCCAGCTCCCTTCGCATTGATCCTTTTCTACTTCCGTCCGCTATTCCAAAGCCACCTAGACTTCTACTATTATTAGAAGTAAAGCTAGTTCATACAGTCAACTCAAAGCATTGGTTCAAACAGGGAAGAAAGTGGGAAAGTTGTAGCATGAATCTAGGACTTGGTTCTAAGAGGAAACAAGGGAAAGTAGTAATATATGTCACTGCTTAAATAACCGTATTTCGTATTTGCGCAAACATGGATATCTGTCTCCATATCGTTTCGGGATGTCTGTCTCCGTATCGTTTCTATCCGCGCAATCAAAAGCACACACCTCAGTTTTAGTACAACTGCGCAAAATGAGATGGCTATCCCTCGTTGCCGTCGTCTAACCTCCCGTCTTCAAGGTATCCCTACATTGGTAGTAACTAAGGTAGAATGACCAACGCAATCTAAAATAAGCTGATTTGTATGTTTTACTTCCTGATTGCAGTGCAGGGATGAGCGAAAACAACTGCATCCTAGTCCGGAATGCACTTTCTACCAGTTCATCCATGGACCGAGGACTAGCTGGCACGGCTACACGATGGTTTTTTGGACAGGTGCGCGGACAAGAGGCATTGTGGTCTGCTTATTTCTGCAAATAGCGGTGCTTAAATTTAGTGGAATGCATAGGCATTTCAGCTGGTCAGTACACTGCATGGTTCAGTTCAGCATTCCAGCTGAGACCACAATTATAATTGGTTATTCTGGAATGAGAGAACCTAACCCTGGATGGTGGCAACAAGAAAAAACCAGAGTGAACTCCAGGAAATTTAAGCCTGCCGGGAGGCCCTTTGCTCAGAGAAGCCTTGCTTGTTTTTTCCTGATTTGTAAACCTTCTCACAACTTTGTCTTTTGCTGTGAACTAGTATATGTTTGTTATGTTCTATGAATCATTGAGATGTATAAAATTGCTTAACTTATGCCTTTCATGTTTTTTATGAAGATGAGTTTAATGTGAGTGTTCCACATGAGCGCTGGACTAGCGTGTGAACGTTTGGAATTTATTACATTGTGGCCTCAATTAACTGCATGAAACACTTTAACAAGATACATAGTTGCTTATATGTCAGACAGCAGATTGTTGATTGTTAGCTGGTCGATAGCCTAGTGTTGAAGCGAGCTGAGCCAATGTGTCGTGTTTTGCACAACTGCTTACAAGTGGGGTAGCACCAACAGTGTTTACAAGTACTTATGTATACGTCGGCGCTCGGTTCTCGAACGAGTGCTCTATTTCATCAAAACACACACTACTCGTATGATAAACCGTGACAACTTATGTCTTACCATGCCATATTCATGAAAAAACTAGTGAGGATGCATCTGTTTAGGCAACAATTACGATGGTTCTCACATGATTCACGGGCAAACAAAAGTAGCAGCAATTCCCATAGATAGATTCAAACAGAGTACTAGCCCCAGAGGGGTCGATAACAGGCAAGGTTCGGATAATTAGACACAATCCAAACTACTATTAAACACTAGCTGGGGCAACTATTTCATGCCTCGATCTAATTTGGGTTGGACACAAGACGGACCTTGCCATGAACATCATCGAGGACGTCCCGCAGCAGCTCAATCCTGTGAACCTTCATGAAGACAACCTTGTGGCCTTGCCACTGATAAACTTGTTTGTGGAGGCATGCCATGTCATCTTCCTACGTAAGCTTGACAAGAACAATATGCCTCACAAACGAAGGAGTAGCTTTGAACTTCTTGTGCTTCAGTACACCCTGGACAACACGCCTGACAACAGTGAGGCTGGAATACAACTCTTCATTGGTATAACCACAAATGGCTTCCAGGATCCAACAGCCTAAGAACTCTGTTTTCCCAGTGCGTATATTCAGGTCGACCGCCTCATAGCGAGTGACATGTACAACCACACAATCCTTGTCTGCATCAGGGCTCTAATTGAAACAGAAACAAATTCTGAATTACTTTTCAGTATAAGAAACACAAGTTATTTAAACCACTATGTATAGCATGGCATCGAAGCTAATAAAATTTTGCATTATTAATCACCACATACTTCCTTTTCTAAAAAAATCACCACATACTTAGATGAAAAACCACAAT
>NC_041386.1:488187576-488221324 GCF_002162155.2 Triticum dicoccoides
GCAGTGCCACGGGGGTTGTAACCTCAAATGGGGCGTTGACCATCTGAGTAGTGGCCGTGAGCGTATCTGGGGCCGGCTCGGTGGTTGCCTCCATCTTCTTGGAGCTCTCTATCTCGTGGGGATCAGCCTCCCGCGTCTGCTCCAATATCAGCAGATCTTTGCCTGGTTCTCCTTGGTCCATCATGAAACTGACGAATACTAGGAGACCACTGAAAGGAAAACACAATCGCAATGACAATGAAACAAAAAAGAGAGTGAGGATCGGTTACTGCTTTGCAAAAGTTCTTTTTTTCTCGAAACGAAAATATACCAACATCACGGATCCGCTTAGCTTCCCTTCGTTCGAAGAGAAGAACAGTGGCAAATGCGAGTGTTGCCTTTCTTGAAGACGGTGAGGGAGAAGGGGATTCAGCGAAGAGTGAAATGATGGTCGCTTCGTCCATCAAACTTAGACTGCGAGGAGGTGGGGTTTTGTGATATGACGGCTCGTTACTGCCGCGCTACGACCGGGGTGACTCTCCGCCTGCATACTGCCTTCTAATTTGGTGGATGGCATTTGGGCCCGCGCGCTGCATGGCCCACATTTCGGTGAACAAAAGTATAACGACATTCAGTAGATGAGATGTTTCAACGACCTAGGAGGAGCCAGAAGCGGTAGAGTGTCCCCACTGTACTAGTAGTAATTGTTTTTCTGGGTAGCTGTAGAGTGTCTCCACTGTACTAGTAGTAATTGTTTCTCTGGGCCCAAGACAAAACAGCCCATCCACACTAGTAAATAGTAAAATCAATTAAAAATCCCATATATTTACTGAATTGACGAATGGGTATGTCGAAGAGCAAAAAAAGGAGTTTCAGGTGGGCAAAAGAGCTTCTAAATGTGCCGGGCTTCTATTTACAACATATTGTGGTCATAATCCAGTAAATTTTACGACCCGGGATGTTCATTCTATGGACCTGACCAATCCATTTGACTGTGACTGCCGAAAACAATGCTGGAGTTAGATGTTGTTGCCCTTTTCAATCTGGTTTTTTTGTAAACCTGATGAACAATTAACCCTCGTGCTTTTGTACAGTTTGTAAGCTGGAGTTAGATGTTCCTGCCCTTTTCAACTCGGCTGTGACTGTCATATTTTCTTTGAAACAAGGCAAATGGCTTGCCATTCATTTATTTTAGAGTGAAATATTGTAACAAATCCCAACCAAGGGAAATAACATCACTCTCGGCGGCTGCTTGAGCTCACTGTGCATTACATAAGCCAAGTGATTAGCCCCCACCAGCACCCACAAACTTATTTCGAACTAGCACATCAAATGGGCTGTAAAATTTCATAGGAAAGGCTGCATGACCGTGACAAATTTGGATTCTGACATTTGGGACCCGCGAGGAAATAGCCTATCCAAGGTGGTGTCGGCTTACTAGCCAGTCAACAAACGATTCTGTCTACCAGCCGTTGGATTGACATCCAACATCTGTCGTGTATCTTCTATCTCTTGTCTTCTTCTTCCTCCAGCCGCCCAAACCAAACCACCCCGTCGGCTCCGCCTGCTCCCGCCTCCCATGGCTGGCTGCGCCTCTGCTGCCCTACTGTACCCTCCAACGTTGGCCAGTCCCTTCCTCTATTCCCCCACACGTCCTGTTATTCTCCGGCGACCTCAGCCCCAACACGCACCCGCGCCCGAACCAGTCAACCCTCGTACTCCCCTCCGCCTGCGACTGGACCAACGCATCTTCAACGGCTCCTGTTTGTTCCGTCTGAGGCCTCGCCATCGTCCTCCGCCTTGCGGCCTTGGTTCGCTCGCCGTGCGCGGTGCGCCGCCCTCTTGCGTTGTCAACATCGTCAACAACTGAGAGGAACAAGGAGATGACTGTACGTGGAGAGGATGACAGTAGGGACCCACCAGCGTCATGGCAATACGCAAGCAAGTGCCTCTATAGTACAAGCCCAAAAATATGGTTCCTCCTAATGGTTGGACATCTAGGGCTCATGCCATTGTCAACGCAGTCAATAAACGAGAGAATTACACTACGAGCGGCTGACACCAGGGACCCAGCAAGTCGCGTAGTTTTTTTTTGAGGAACAAGCAGTTGTTATTTATAGTAGTTTTAGCGACGGATCAGGGTAACAACGGGGCTGTGCGGGGGTTGTGGCCTATCTAGCCAGGGTTTTATTTATGTTTACCACATCATGAGCCCAGTTGTGTTTTTTTCTTGCTGAAAATGGCTAGCCCAGTTCTATTTTTTAAAGAAATACCCAAACAAAGCCTACTTGCTTTATTGGCTCTGCTGGGCTGCAAATCTTTCAAGACGAGGAGAGTTTCATTCGGTTTGCCCAGAAATGGGCTGTACATTTTTAAAACACATCAAACCGGTAATTAGTTTGAATTTTGTTTTCATTACAAGATCTTAAATTCCATTGATTTTTATGTGTGGACAATTATTTGGATTTTATATTTATATAAATTATTTTTCAAAATAGTTTGAATGTGAATCGATATTTCTAGATTAAAAACAGTTGACCGCACTGAAATATGCAAAATTTCGAATACTTTTTAACCGTGGCCACAATATGGGGTGTAATGCTAACAAAAAGAAGATGGGCTCCAAAAAAATTCTTAAGAATTAGCAAATGGTTTGTACATTATTAGAAATAATGGCAGATGGGCTGTATGCTGTTTTCCATAGATTTGAGGCTGGCTTGTGCGCCTACTACAGGTTGACGCATATGCTTTCATAAAAAAGGTTGACGCACACGCAACGCCCTGTCAACTTAGTCAACACACAAGAGCAGTGACTATTGGATGTCCATCCAATGGCTGTCGTGCTTCTTCAATCTCTGTTCTTCATGCTCCAGCCACTCAAACAAGCACCGGCGGGACTGCCTGCTCCCTCCTCCCACGGCCGGCTATGCTTCCGCGCAGGCCTCACGGCCCCACCGTACTCCCATCGCTGGCCTAGCCATCCCTCTACTCACCCACACATGATGTTATTCTCCGGCGACGATAGACGAACCAGTAAACCCTTGTACTCCTCCGCATGGAAAACAACTGCCGAGTATTCCCTGGCTCCGTGTTGTTCCCTTCCTAGGCCTCACCGTCGTCCACCGCCCTGGTGCTCTCGGCGCGGCCTGGTCAACGTGGTCAATGAACGACATCCATCAGAAGTGGACTGTACGTGGAGAGGCTGACAGCTGGGTCCACGGCCGCACGCAAGGAAATGCCTCCTTATTACGCGCAAAATAATGATTCCTCCACCTGACAACTAGGACCCACAGGAAAGGCCTCTGTATTTCGCGAAAAAAACGTTCCCCCCGTTGACAGGTCGGACCCACCAGCTATATCTTTGCACACAAGGAAGTGCCTCCTTATTATGCCCAAAAAAATGAATACCCCCTGCTAGCTGGGACCCACCATATTGTTGGGCTGACTTGTGGGCCTACTAAGTTGACAGGGACGGAGGGCTTTGTCAACTTTGTCAATACTCCAGTGACCGTATGATGTCCATGTGTAACATCCCAAATTTTCAATTTGGAATGTTATACATAGGTCATTCATGCATATCATATTTTATTGCATTTCCATTCCACAATCCTCGAAATCCTAAGTAACTCAAGGACCCTCAGAGAGAGTTGGGGATTTCCCGGGTTTCATATTTGATTTTTATCAAATAATGAAACGAGGATTTTGATTTTAATATTTTTTCTCTCTCCGAAAAATATTTCATATTAAAAGTATATGAGAGGAGATAATATGACTTCTCCAAAATAATTGAAATATAGGAGGAAAAAATATTAAAAACATTTATTTGATTTTATTCGATTTTTATTTGGATTTATTTGCATTAGAAAAATTGCACGTTTTCAAAATTGCATTTTAGGGCCAAGAAAATGTTCATCTCGTTCTAAATATTTTATTTAGACGGTGAAAATTTGTTTTGGCATTTTTAGATTTTTATTTTATTTTTTAGGATTTTATTTCTGTCGGCGAAATTATTTTTAAAAAAAAATCTCCAGCCGACTGGGCCGAAACCCAGCCGGGCCGCCGGCCCAATCGCCACCGCCTTCCTTGCGCGCGTGCACCGCCGCCGCCGAGCTCGCACAGGAGTTCGAGCCGGACTCCGCCTCCGCCGCGCCTTGCCCCCTCCTCCAAGTCGCCGCCCCCCTTTATATATGCGCCACCCCGGCCCCCCTACCACACCACCACCGCCGCCCGCGCCGCCTGCTGCCGCCGCCGCCCGCGCTTGCCATCGCCGAGCCCCGCCACCCCGCGAGCCGCCGCCCCATCGCCCAACCCCGCCACGCCGGAGGTACCGCGCCGGATCCGAGCCGCCGGTTTTTTAGAAACCCTAGTTTGTTTTTAGATCGGTTTGCCGGTTTTTCTCGGTTCTTCTATTTAGCGGACGTTCGTCCGTAGTTTGTTTTAACGAACGGTTTTCGCCCCTTAGTTACAGCTAATGAACGCTCGTTCGTTAGTCTGTTCGTCAGTTTTCTTTTTATCATGTTTATCTGCGATTATTTTTGGTCGCGATTTTTGATCCGATCTTAGTTTCTGTTTATCTTTTCGCTCGTTAGTCGGAATCAGGCGATTCAAGCGCCTAGATCTACGTCTCGAGACCCTCTTTCTATTTAATCAACTTAAAAAGATTTTGGTACTGTAAAAATTGACCTTAGTTCAGATTAGTAAACGGATTTTGTTTCTTTCGCCGTTTGAGTTTCGTTGCTCCGTTTGATTTGATTCTTTTTGCAAACCGGAGTTCTTAAGTTGAACTTTCTGGTAAACCTCTCTTATTTGAGTTTTGCTTGTGTAGCATTGCTTTTTGCTTATGTATGTTATTGTTTGTTTGCGATAGAACACCCGGAGTGCGAAGCGTGCTACTACGAATCCCTAGGTTTTGCGGATCGTCAGCAAGGCAAGTAACACATTGATCATACTCTTTTCATACCCAGTTTTTATGCATTAGTTCCAATCCTCACACATTGCATGATTAGGATGTCATTAACTTGTGGGTTGGGAAGTAGTTGTTGAGGTAGAACCTATTGCCCTGTTATTATCAAACCCTTGGGAGTTACTTCCGCGCGTTGCTTACATTGCTATGCTATGCTCGTAGACGTGGTTTGGGTTTGAGTGAAATCCATGACAGATGTGAGATTGCTAATTAATGGTTCAACTTAAGGTGGCAACTTGAATACACATCTGGGTGGATTGAGGCACCTGGGGAACCCAGTGTTATCTGTTTTTTTGGAAATCCCGGGGTACCCGTGTGATCTTCCTATGGACCACCACCCAGGCTCAAAGGGAACTGAGATGATTCAGGCTAGAAACTTCTGTGTGCAGCCACAAGCTATTATGGGCTCTAGCATAGTTGAGTTAGTTACGTGAAGCTATTGAAGAGGTGGATCAGCAGGTAGTGGGTTTTGTAGGTTTGGTATGGTCTACCCGGAGTAGAGAGTTAACGTTTCTGAAAGACTGTGTCTCGGCCATCCGTTTCTCAAACACCTTGTAGTGCGAGAAATCCAACGGAGGCGATCGAGTCTTGTGGGGAAAAGTGCGCAAACCTCTGCAGAGTGTACAATCTAATCATGGTTAGCCGTGTCCCCGGTTAAGGACAATCTTGAGTATCTAGTACTTGGGTTATCACATGTATCTTATCACTCTTAATTAATATTGTTGGGTTGTTAATTACTTTAATTGGGATTGAGTTGGGGTTACCTTCTCAATCTTGTTCAACCACCATGATAGTTAAATTTAAAATCTATTCCTTTGTTGTAGGGAAAAATTGGCTTTTCGCAAAACTATAACCATAGAGCTTTCCACCAGCCAAATATGCATGTAGTGATAGCATTATTCTGTTCTTGCTCTACTGTGTTACATTGCCAGCATATTCCATGTGCTGACCCATTCTCGGGCTGCAACGTGTTATGTTGCAGACTTTTCAGACGAGGAGTAAGGTTCGTTAGGTCATTGTCGTGCAGCTCAGCTATGTCGTTGGAGTTGATGGACTCACTTTATCTTCCAAGCCTTCCACTGTTATCGCATTAGATGGCCTTAGGCCATATTATTTTAATAAGTTCTCTTTGGAGACATTCGATGTAATAAGTGTGTGATTGCTACTCTGTTATAAATCCTTCGAGTATTGTGTGTGTCAGCATTACCGATCCAGGGATGACACTGAAGCACAGAGACTTGACTATTTGAGGTCAGGTCGCTACAAGATGGTATCAGAGCACACGCTGAGTGTAGGACACAACCACTAAGCTAAAGCCATAGATCACTATTCTCTTCTCATTTCTGACTCCTCTCGATTTTCTACTCTTTAGGATGGCGGATGTAAGGAACAAGTTTGCACAACCGGAGGAAGAAACACCTTTTGGACGCCACTTGAAGGAAGTCACTAGGTACTTGAACATTGGAATACCAAGCTTCACCGGGACATACAATGCCACCTTACCAGAAGAGGAGCGCTGGATGATTCAAGTACAAGTTCCAGGAAGGACCTTCATGCCAGTCACTAAACCCATAGAGTTCTCCTTCGATGAACCAACCTGGAGTTTAGGAAAGAGTATGGTAGCTCACATCACCATGGGACGCATTGGAGAAGTCTACAACAGGGAACTCAAGGACACTATCTACCAGATATGTGGGCGCCGAGACGAGAAATGGTAAGTAATCAACACCAAGAAGGATAGATCCATTGCAGCTTTCATCTAGGAGTTAAACCAGCACATTCGACGTCAGGAGAACTAGATGTGCTCAGACATGATGGACTTAAAGAAGGCGAAGAGTAGGATCATCGAGCTGGAGGAAGAACTCAAGTTTACACGCGATGGATATGAGGAGGAAATCAAGACACTACTTGAGAAGAATGACGGCCTAGTTAAGAAGATCGGAGTATTCATGGGAGGACCAGCGCCAGGAGTAGAAGACGATGATTCCACTTGCCCGGACAACTACATCATCATCGAGGACACCGATTCCGATCCTAGTGAGGATGACTTTGAAGACGAAGCTGGAGCAGACATCATGGAGTCTTCAACCGATCAAAATTTCTAGATGACCACCATATATTATTAGTATTCCCCCATGTATTTAGTTGTAGTTGAGCACTTTTGCGATAGTTCTAAACCGCTTGTATGCCCTTGCTTGATTGATTGAGTGAAATGATTGTGTTTGTCTCATGTGCATATGGGTAGTGCTTTCTCATTAGACCCCTTTTCTATTCTGATCTCTTCCATCTAAAACCCATCAGATGCCTCTGAGACGTGACACCGGTTTTGCCTTCCCGCCGGAGCTCACCCAGTTGATCCAGCAGCAGAATACTTTGATGCAATTGTTAGTTCAGAACCAGGGCAACAACAACAACAACAACAACAACCCGCCACCAGTGGACAACCCAGCCCACTTTCTAAGGTTACAACCACCGGTGTTTTCCAGTAGCACCGAGCCTATAGTTGCAGATGATTGGCTCCACATTATTGGAAGGGAGTTAACCACTGCAGGATGCACTGATGCTGAGAAGGTGCGTTTTGCCGCACATCAGTTGGATGGACCAGCATCATCATGGTGGGAGAATTACACTGTCACCTACCCCATAGCCACGGTGACATTGGACCAATTTCAGCAAGCTTTCCGCATAGCCCATGTCTCCACGGGAGCTATGAGTAAGAAGAAGTGTGAGTTTCGCAACTGACGCCAGGGGAACCATACTTTGGCTCAGTACGTGGATGAGTTTAGCAATTAATCTCGCTATGCCCCTGATGATGTGGCCACAGATGCCGTGAAGCAAGAGAAGTTTATGGAAGGGCTGAATGATGAGATGAGTATGCAGTTGATGGTAGCCACCTTCAACAACTACCGGGTGTTGGTAGATAAGGCTCTTATGATTGAAGGGAAGCAGCAGCAGATTGAGAGCCGTAAGAGGAAGTACGGACAAGGGAAGTATAACTCAGGAGCTCAGCAGAAGCCTCGTCTAACTCCGAAGTCGGGAGGACTTGTTCGTAACCATGGAGGTCACAACCACACTGGAGGAGGATCGCATAACCACAATGGTGCTAAGAATGGAAATGGGAATGGAGCTAACAACAATCAGAATCGCTCCAACCCAGCCACACCCTCCAAAAGAGACCTAAGTCAAGTTACTTGCTTTAAGTGCGGGAAGACATGGCACTATGCCAATGATTGCCCTGAAGGAATGGAAACGGAAATGGGAGCGCTGGAAAGAAGCCTAATCCATTCAACAAAGGAGAAGTGAACCATGCTAACGTGGAGGAGGTTGAAGAGCAGCCAGACGCGGTAATAGGTAAGTTTTTGGTTGAGTCATTTACCGCTCTTGTTCTTTTCGATACCGGTGCATCGCATTCATACATATCAAGGGGATTTGTGGATAAGTTTAAACTACCAACCCAAACCCTTAGGCCCCCTCTCTTAGTAAGTTCACCTGGAGCAGAGTACATGACTAGCCGATGGTGCGACCAGATATATATCTCTAACCATTGGTACACATGTTTTTCCGTCCGACCTAATTATCTTGGAGTCACAAGGATTGGATGTGATATTAGGTATGGACTGGATGTCAAAGTATGGAGGAAGTATTGACCGTGCTAGTAAGTCGATTTATCTCACCACCCCGGAGGGAAAAATGATTAAGTATGTATCTAGGCATGTGCCTAGGAGGAGCCAAGTGAATGCCCTCACGGGAGTTGTTCAGGAGGAAGTGCCTGTAGTGAAGGACTATCTGGATGTTTTTCCAGAGGAGTTACCAGGCATGCCACCGGATAGAGACATTGAGTTTTTGATAGAGTTATTGCCAGGTACATGGCCAATATCCAAGAGACCCTATCGGATGCCCGCAGATGATTTGAAGGAAATTAAGAAACAAATCAAGGAGTTATTGAAGAAAGGTTACATTCGAAGAAGCTCGTCACCTTGGGGAGCCCCAGTACTTTTGGTTGAGAAGAAGGGTAAATCCCTAAGGATGGTTGTTGATTATCGGGCTTGGAATGATGTGACGATCAATAATAAGTACCCACTGCCGATGATCAATGATCTGTTTGATCAGCTGCAAGGAGCTAAAGTGTTTTCGAAGATTGATCTACAATCGGGATACCATCAGTTGAAAATTCGAGAGAAGGATATACCAAAGACAGTGTTCACCACGCGGTATGGATTATATGAATATACAGTCATGTCGTTCGGACTGACTAACGCCCGTGCCTATTTTATGAGCATGATGAACAAGGTGTTCATGGAGTATCTGGATAAGTTTGTTGTGGTGTTTATTGATGATATTATGGTATACTCGAAGAATGAAGAGGAACACAAGGAGCATTTGGGATTAGTTCTCGAGAAACTCAGGGAACACCAGTTGTATGCTAAGTTCAGCAAATGCGAATTTTGGCTGAAGGAAGTCGGATTCCTTGGACATGTTATATCAGGAGAAGGAATAGCAGTAGACCCCAGCAAGGTTCAGTCAGTCACTGAATGGTTGGCACCAACTTCAGTTAGCGAGATCCGCAGTTTCCTTGGACTTGCATGATACTACCGGAGATTCATTGAGAATTTTTCCAAGATTGCAAAGCCAATGACTGAACTATTGAAGAAGGATACTAAGTTTAGATGGACAGAAGATTGCGAGGCAAGTTTTCAGGAGTTGAAGAAATGTTTGACTACAACCCCAGTGCTAACACTGCCAGATATACATAAGGAGTTCCAAGTATATTGCGACGCCTCCCACTTAGGACTTGGATGTGTACTTATGAAGGACAGAAGAGTTGTTTCGTATGCCTCACCACAACTAAAACCTCATGAGTTGAACTATGCCACGCATGATTTGGAGTTAGCAGCCGTAGTGCATGCATTGAAGACTTGGAGACATTACCTTATTGGAAACTGAAAGTGCGTTATATCGACTAGAGGGGGGGGTGAATAGGCGATTTTTATGAAAGTCTTCAAAACGTGGAAGTTTCGAAGACAAATGATAGAAATAAACCTATTACCATGCAGCGGAAGGTAGACTACACTAGGCAAACCATCATCAAGTATTCAACAAAGTGAACGCACAATGACTAATAGCAGCAATGTAGTGCGGATCAGGAAGGAAGATATTATGAAGCCGAACAGAACACGCAGTCACTCAGTGAAGACAAAAGATAGTGCAATCATACAATGACTTCACAAGGACCAACAGTAAGTAAAGGGAAGGGAAGGATGAAACCAGTGACTCGTTGAAGACAATGATTTGTTGGACCAGTCCAGTTGCTGTGACAACTATACATCTGGTTAGGGCGGCTAGGTATTTAAACCTGAGGACACACAGTCCCGGACACCCAGTCCTGAACACGCAGCTCAGGACACCCAGTCCTCACTGTATTCCCCTTGAGCTAAGGTCACACAGACCTCGCCCAATCACTCTGGTAAGTCTTCAAGGTAGACTCCCAAACCTTCACAGACTTCGTTCACCGGCGATCCACAATGTCTCTTGGATGCTCAGAATGCGACGCCTAACCGGCTGGAGGATTCACAGTCCTCAAGTGTAATAAGTCTTCAGATCACACAGACAAGAAGACTTAAGTGATGCCTAACACTCTTTGGCTCTGGGTGGTTAAGGATTTATCCTCGCAAGGAATTCTCTCTCAAAGGCTTCTAGGTGGGTTGCTCTCAAACGACAAAAGCCGTACTCTAACTCTGAGCAGCCAACCGTTTATGGTTGTAGGGGGTGGGCTATTTATAGCCACTAGGCAACCCGACCTGATTTGTCCGAAATGACCCTGGGTCACTAAGGAACTGACACGTGTTCCAACGGTCAGATTTCAAACTCACATGGCAACTTTACTTGTGCTACAAGCAAAGCCGACTTGTCCGACTCTGGACAAGATTCGCTCTCATAGTCTTCACTCGAAGACATAGGTTTTGGTTAAGCGTCACTTCAGTCATTCTGACTGGTTCTCTTGGACCCCACTTAACAGTACGGTGGTTCCTATGACTCAACAAAGAAGAAATAGAACTACGAGAGATCTAAGTCTTCGAGCTCCATAGGCTTCATGCGATGTCTTCTCTTGTCATAGTCTTCAATGAGAATATCTTCATAAACCACCTTTGACATCAATGTCTTCATACATTTTTAGGGGTCATCTCTGGTGGGAAAACCGAATCAATGAGGGACTTCTACCTGTGTTATCCTGCAATTCTCACAAACACATTAGTCCCTCAACTAGGTTTGTCGTCAATACTCCAAAACCAACTAGGGGTGGCACTAGATGCACTTACAATCTCCCCCTTTTTGATGATTGATGACAAACTAGTTGAAGTTTTCAACGGGGAATATGATATGTGAAATTGTAAGAGGATAGGGAATTGTCTTCATAAGTTGTGAGGGCTCCCCCTGAAGATGTGCATATAAGTAATTTTCTTTTGGAATGCAAATGCACATGGCAGGTTGTGCTTGTGGAGATCCTCTTCAACTTATGATGACAATCCACTATGCATGTGAAGGTATGTGAAAATAATGACATGCATAATGGAAAATGGACGTCTGCCAAAATGATCTAAGTACGGAATTTATCGTCGCACATGCGGAATTTATCATCGCATCACAAAGTGGCAAATAAGTAGCAGACGACCATCGAGTTTAAGTGTTACAACTCGAAGAACCAAATGTATCAAAACGAGAGTTGTAAACACAAAGCAAAATATAAAGCAACCACCCATATGGACCCGCTTGAAGACTATCAAACTCATATGTTTCTCCCCCTTTTGTCAGCAAGGACCAAAAAGGTTTGAAGACATAGAGCATCTACTCGTTCCCATGAAGAGTAGGTGAAGCAGCAGGGTCGTCGGTGGTGTTCGGTGGTGCAGAAGAACTTGGAGGAGTGTCGAAGCGTGCTGAAGGAGGTGACGGTGAAGTAGCATCATCTTCATCCTCGATCACTCTGGCATTCACAGTTGCAGCAGAGGAAGAGAACTCAGAGTCTTCAAGAGATGGAGTTCGTCGCAGCACTGCCCTTCGAGGAGGTGTGGAGTCAAACTTGAAGCGTTCAGAGAAGACATCCTCTTGAAGATAATCTTCAGAGCACATAAGCGTCAGCCCTTTCCATGTGCGTCGAGAGGTTTCATGTGCAACAAAGGCATTCTTGGTGGCAAGATTGTGAATGCGGTTAACATCCACCAAGAGGCTTTGCATTTGGCACTTCAGCCAGTCATGATGCCTATCATGTTTCTGATGAAGAGCCACCAGAAGCACTCGGTCGTTGAGAACACGAGTGTGCTTCTTGGGTCGTTGGGCAATTGTGCTATTGGTGGCTTCAGTTAGGGCAGGATGTGGTGCACGTGTAGTTCCAGCCAAAGGATACACACGAGTGACTGCTTCAACTCCTTCAATGTTCTGAGAAAAACTTTGATGCTCCGCATTCTGAAGACTTAGAGGTTCCTTGGCAGGCTTAGGATAAATGGCTTCAACAGACATATCCACATCAGGCAGAAAGATCCGATGATTGCGAGCAGATCGCTGATATGAGATAGCGGAGTGGAGTTTAATCAGCCGCATTATCCAAGGAGCGTAGAACTTCAAGCCAAATAGATCAGAGCCTGATGCAGCAAGTTGGCAGATGAAGAAGTCCTGTGCATTGAAGCATTTGCCATGAAGAATATAGAAGACCAAAGGCTTCATTGCACCTTCCAGCTTGGCATGTGGAGAATGTCCTTTGATAGGCCAGAGAGTTCGCCTTATGATGTGATAAATAGTCCTTGGCAGATACTCAAGGTCTTCAACGAGGAACTCCTTAGGATAGGCAACATCTTGTGGCAATGTCTTCATCATGCTGAGCATCTGACTCATGTTTGGTTCAGGCTTCTGAAAGATGCTCGCCATAGCTTCACTGTGAAGCTGACAGCCAGGTTCGTAGAGATCGCTAGGAGTGGGCAGACTAGTGAGCTCAATGATATCAAAGGCTTTAGCTTCGTGATGAACATTTCCTGTCATCCACTCCAGGACCCAAGTCTTCGGATCTCTGTTGTATCCACGAATGTGAAGTGTGTCATAGAATTGGAGCAGCAACTCTTCATTCCAGTGCTCTTGGTCAGTGACAAACGGCAGCAATCCAACCTCTTTGAAGCAATCCAGAGCTTCTTCCAGACAGGGCAAACCAGCTATTGCTTCAATGTCAAGACGCTTATGTGGGAAGATGCGACCTTGATTGTACAGAATGGAGGAGTAATAGCTTCGCTGCGGATAGCTCCAGAACCGATCAGAAGATATTCTTTCCCTTGAGTAGGGGTTCTTGGAGCTATTGAAGAAGGTGTTGTCTGCTTTGAAGCCATTGACATTGAAGGATCCAGGTGCTGATGCAGGACCTGGAAACCTGGGCAATCTTGGGATTGGCTTCTGTACCTGAGGCCTGTGCTCAATATGATAGTCAAACTGAGGACCAGCAGCAGGCGCAGGAACAGAAGCAGTAGCATCAGTGGCTTCACTGACTTCTGGTTCTTGGGTTGGTGAAGGCTCCACATTGGCTTCAGCAATGACAGCGTCAGTGGCGTCGGTGGCAGCCTCAAGATTCTCAACCTCCACTTGACAAGCTGGAGGGTCGGTCACAGTCATGTTCTCCTCGAGAACAGCTTCTTGGTGGGACGGGGGAGTAGCAGCTTTTGGGGTTTCTTCTTCATCGGCTGATGTAGCCGGAATGTCTTCAGTAGTATTAGCTTCAGACGCAGAGACTGGAGGCCTTGGTCCTTTGCGAAGCCTGCGTAACACTGGCGATGCCTGTGGAGTTGGAGTTGGCTGAGCCTCAAAGTCATCTTCCTCCTGTGCTTGTGGGCGATCAGCCCATGATGCATCCAGAGCAATTGGCGTCACAGGACGACCAATGCTGATGAGCTCGCTGTGCGTTAGCACAGGCAATGATACCTGTTGGTGCTCGAGCTGAGGAAGAACTGCATCATCTTCAACATGGTCATGGTGACCAATGTCTTCAGCAGCGATGGGATCAGCTGCTGGAAAGTCGTCAGCTTCATGAGCTTCTGTGAAAGCAGGCTCATGAACAGTCAGTTGACGCTCTTGAGGTTCAGCGTCAGGGCGAACCACGAAGATGGGTTCAACAATCAAGGGCTCTGTGGGAGCAGCCCGTTCCCTCTTGGTCTTACGCTTCTTCTTGGAGGGGACAGTAGCAGAGGCTTCAGGATGTTTCCTCTTCATGGCTTCAGCCTCAGCAGTCCACGTCTTCTTCAGCTCTGAAGCGGTTGACCGGGCCTTTGGCTTCGAGCCAGTCATGCTAGTTGGGAAGACAATGGGATCTGCTTCCTGCCTTGGTGCGTCGGGTTTGGCCATAGCGGGCTTCTTCTTCTTATTTGCAGCCATCCTGGGGTCGATGCCAGGACGCCCAAGGTCCTTGCGCTTCTCAGCCTCATTGTAGGCTTGCACACACTTGTCAGCCAGGCTCTTCATGCGCTCACGAGAACCTTGAGCTTCTTCTCGCTTCTTGAGAAAGGCTTCTTTAAGCTCATGCAGCATGAGCTTGAAGTTTTTGACCTCTTGTACGCTGAGCTTGGCCATATGCTTCTTGAACTGAGCTTTCTCAAAGTCAATCTTCTTCTTCAGTTCGACGATACGCTGAGCTAGTGCCAGCTCTAAAGCAATGGCGCCATGGAAGGCGACACTGAGACCAATGTGAAGTTGCAGGTCTTCGAAGCTAAGGTTGGGCGTTTCAAAGCACTCATCAATGAAGTCATGGATGATTGCCACGTCAAAGAGAGGCAAATTGTTGAAGATTTCTGCTTCTTCTTTGCTCTTGATCAGTTGCTCAAGAGCGTCATCTGCAATATCTTCATCACTGGAAAGATCAATGGCATCGTTGCGCAGAATAGCAGCAGCTGTCAGTTCTTGGCCAGTGTGTGGCAGAGGCATCTTGACCTTCTAGGGCTTGGAGATGCGTGACAAATCTTCAGACTGCACACTGTCTTCAGGAGGTGCAGTGGCCAGTGGCTTCGCCCGTAAGATTTTTGGTGCAGAGGCAGGCTTTGAAGCTTTTGGCTGCTTCAGTTTCTTTGGCTTCGGCACTGCAGGCGCTTCATCTGATTCAGCGTCATCTGCAGGCTCATTCACGGCAGTACCTTGAACCACGATATGGGTGATGAGACCTTCCAAGTTGTAGAAGGGCCCAAGAAGATTGGGTTCAGCTTCGCGAGTTCTATCGGCACGGGGAGCAGAGGGACCAGGGTTGAAGTCTAATCCCAAAGACTTCTTGTTCTGCTTCGCTGAGTTCTTGGCAAACTGGAAGTTGCGCTTGAACAGATTGTCGTCACGGCACCATAGTAGTGACGATGGGTGTGCATCTGCAGGCTGTGGCCCATGGACCATGCAGGGATAGAAGCCTTGTTCAATGGCTTCTTCTCTGGACCTTGGTTGAAGATTCTTGTATAGGATGTCTCCCCACGGTCGCTTGATGGCATTTTTCTCAGCATATTCTTGGGTCACAAACCGGTATTTGAACCATTGCTCTGCCCAATATCTTCGAATACACTGGATTCCGGTCTTGCGCTGATTATAATCCTCTTCCGGATCTGTCTTGTAAAGTTCTGAGAGGTCATCAGGCAGATCTCTTGATGTTCCCCCATGACGCTGTCTGCCTCCCTTACTTGCAGATTTCTTTGAAGCCATGAACTTTAAACTGAAAGGCTTTAATACGTTCAAAGGCTTCAAAGGCTTTTGCTTGCTGGACAAACAGGAACTGGCTTCGAGAGAATTTATATGATGCTGTAAGAATTCTGCAAATGAATGCAGACTATGAGAACCAAGGGATTCTCCCATGGACATGTACCTGTGACAGCATTAAGGTGCGAGGGAAGGGGAAGAGGTCATATGCATTCTCAGAAGATTTTGAAGATAAATCAGTTTAGAAGACATTGACCTCATCGTGCGAAGACATTCACTCATAGATAAGGAGTTGGTTCCAGATTTGTACGAATCCATGGATCAGTTAAAGTGAGGAATCTAACTGCTTTGTGAAGCATAAGTGAACATACTAGGCATAATATGAGATGCTGTATGAAGTGGATCCAACATGTGTGAACATAAACTACTTTGGTAGAAAGTGACGAATCTGTAGGATCAAAGGGGCCGTAAAAAGGAAGTTTTATTTACCACATTAGGAACTGCTAGACGGAGTGGAAGAGGAGGCCGAGCAGTTCGATCGTCCGTGCCCTAACTTGGCGACGGAGGATACCTACGACGACGGCGGAGAAGACGATGTCTGCGGTCGGCGTGAAGACGGTGTCGGAGAGGTTGCGGCAGCGAAGCGCTTCGTCGCCGGCGTCGTCGAGGGCTAGCGGTGGTGCTAGGGTTCGTGCGAGAGTGGAAGAAGAGATAATGACTGCGGTGAGGCGTGTATTTATAGGTACAGGGGCGGCTTAGTGTTATTACACAGGTGCCCCTGGCGATTCACATCTGAGGAACACATGGCCATCATGCAGCATGTCGGAGGTTGTTCCACGTCCCACGCACTCCTGGATTGTCGGGTGGTCGTTCCCACTTCTCCGGGTTTCAGGTGAAGGAATGAGCATTGAAAATGGACTTAATGTTTGTCTCTGTATCTTCTGCTGACAAGGACACAGACAAGACATTCGACAGTTTCAATAGAATGCATATGATTTGGAGAGATAGAGTTTGAGATAGAAAGCATAGAGAGGTTAGGGTCCGATCACATTCACTTAGTTCAAAAGATTCAACACGAAGACATAGCTATAAGTGAATGTTGTAGAGGACAGAACACTAGTATACATATATAATCAACATAGTGAAGATAATCATGAAGACATGTTAAGATTGAAGTCAAACCAAATGTGAAGACATAGCAAATGTAACGCCATGAGTGAAACACTTCAAACAGAACCTTTGGTGGTGGCGTTACCCACCGTATAGGAAGTATTAGACTCAGACACGGCGCACAATTATCGTGGCGCTCCGAAGTCAAATTCCACATTAATGTATTCACACTTAGAATGTGTGTCTTCATTGATTGAAGATATACTTTACTTCGTGTGTTGCACATCTAAGTCATCAATATGCATAAGTGTTAGGATGTGTGCCGGATCACAGGACATTTGAGGATTCCAAGATATTTAGCTCACACCATAACTTGAAAAATCTCTTCTCATCCAAGGGCTTGGTGAAGATATCTGCCAATTGTTCTTCAGTGTTGACATGTATGATATCAATATCTTCCTTCACAACATGATCTCTGAGAAAGTGATGACGATTTCAATGTGCTTTGTCTTCGAGTGCTGAACTGGGTTGTTGGCAATCTTGATGGCGCTTTCATTGTCGCAGTAGAGTGGCACTTGCTTCAGATGAATGCCATAGTCCTTGAGTGTTTGCTTCATCCACAGAAGCTGAGCGCAGCAAGATCCAGCAGCAATGTATTTAGATTCAGCAGTGGAGAGAGATACACAGTTCTGCTTCTTTGAAGACCAACATACAAGTGATCGTCCCAGAAAATGACATGTGCCTGATGTAGACTTGCGATCCACCTTGTCACCAGCATAATCAGCATCCGAGAATCCAACCAGATCAAACTCTGAGCCCTTTGGATACCACAATCCTAGAGTTGGGGTGTGAGCCAAATATCGAAGAATTCGCTTCACAGCTAAGTGATGTGATTCCTTTGGTGCCGCTTGGAATCGAGCACACATGCAAACACTAAGCATAATATCTAGCCTAGATGCACATAGATAAAGTAAAGAACCAATCATGGAGCAGTATACCTTTTGATCGAACTCTTTACCATTGTCGTCAGGACCTAGATGATGTTTGGCTGGCATTGGCATCGTGAAGCCTTTGCAGTCTTGCATACCGAACTTCTTCAGGCAATCTTTGAGATACTTCTCTTGAGATATGAAGATGCCGTTGCGTTGCTATCATATTTGAAGATCGAGGAAGAACTTCAGCTCTCCCATCATGGACATCTGATATTGCTCTTGCATCATATATCCAAACTCTTCACTGTACTTCTGATTGGTGCAGCCGAAGATAATGTCATCCACATATATTTGGCATACAAACAGTTCACCATCATATGTCTTCATGAAGAGAGTGGGGTCTAGGGAACCAGGTATGAAGCCTTTGCTCTTCAGGAAGTATTTGAGTGTGTCATACCAAGCCCGAGGGGCTTGTTTGAGGCCATACAGTGCCTTGTTGAGCATGTATACCATGTCAGGATGTTTTGGATCTTCAAAGCCAGGCGGTTGTGCAACATACACTTCTTCTTCAATCTTGACATTGAGAAAAGTGCTCTTCACATCCATTTGATATAGAATTATGTTATGATGATTTGCATAGGCCAGCAGTATGTGTATGGCTTCAAGTCGAGCCACAGGAGCAAATGTTCCATAGAAGTTAATTCCTTCCACTTGAGTATATCCTTGAGCAACGAGACGAGCCTTGTTTCTGACAACTTGACCATGCTCATCTTGCTTGTTGCGGTATATCCATTTGGTGCCTATTATATTGTGCTTCCGAGGATCAGGATGCTTAACTAGTTCCCATACATTATTCAGCTCAAACTGTTGAAGCTCTTCTTGCATAGCTTGAATCCATTCAGGTTCCATGAAGGCTTCTTCAACTTTCTTGGGTTCTGTTATTGAGACGAATGCAAAGTGCCCACAGAAATTTGCTAGCTGTGTTGCCCTTGAACGAGTGAGCGGACCGGGTGCATTTATGCTATCAATTATTCTCTCAATCTGCACTTCATTGGCAACACGAGGATGTACAGGGCGAAGATTTTGCTCTTGTCGATCATTGTCATTGTTAGTGGGATTGTCTTCAGGTTGAGCATTGTCTTCAGGTTGATCAGGAGCGGAGATGATAAGTTCCTCTTCAGGTTGAGCTTCAGAGGGTATGATTTCTCCAGTTCGTATTAGTTTTATTGATTCGCTGGATGGAACTTCATCTAGCACATTTGGCAGGTGCTCTCTTTGTGAACTGTTAGTCTCATCGAACCGCACATCCACTGTTTCAACCACTTTATAATTAAAGAGATTGAAGACTCTATAGGAGTGCGAATCCTTTCCATATCCAAGCATAAAACCCTCATGTGCTTTTGGTGCAAATTTTGCAGTGTGATGTGGCTCCTTGATCCAGCACCTGGCTCCAAATACTCTGAAGTAACTGACATTTGCTTCTTGCCAGTAAGGAGCTCGTAAGATGTCTTGTTCATAAGCTTGTGAAGATAGACACGATTGATTGTATGACATGCAGTATCAATAGCTTCAGGCCATAATTTTCTTGGAGTCTTGTATTCATCTAGCATCGTTCGGGCCATCTCAATGAGTGTTCTGTTCTTGCGTTCAACGACGCCATTCTGCTGTGGCGTGTACGGAGCTGAGAATTCATGTGTGATGCCCAAGGTATCAAGATATGTATCAAGGCCAGTGTTCTTGAATTCGGTGCCATTGTCACTTCTGATGTGCTTTATCTTGGCGCCGTAGTTGTTCATTGCACGATTGGCGAAGCATCTAAAGACATCCTGCACTTTAGTCTTGTAGAGGATTATGTGCACCCAAGTATATCTAGAATAATCATCAACAATGACAAAGCCATAGAGACAAGCAGTAGTAGTAAGAGTTGAGTAGTGAGTGGGACCAAAAAGATCCATGTGGAGCAGTTCGAAGGGTCGAGTTGTTGTCATGATTGTCTTCGAGGGATGTTTGGCCCTCGTCATCTTTCATGCTTCACAGGCACCGCATAAGTGATCTTTCTTGAACTTGACGCCCTCGATGCCTATGACATGCTTCTTCTTTTCAAGGGTGTGGAGGTTCCTCATGCCAGCATGCCCTAGCCTCCGATGCCAGAGCCAGCATTCTGAAGCTTTTGCTAGAAGACATATGGTAAGCTGTGGTCCTGCTGAGAAATCTACCACGTACAAATCATCTTTCTGATACCCTTCAAACACTAGAGACTTGTCAGATTCCATTAGAACAAGGCAGCGATATTTTCCAAACATTACGATCATGTTCAAATCGCAAAGCATTGAGACAGACATTAAGTTGAAGCCAAGGGATTCAACAAGCATGACTTTATCCATGTATTGATCCTTTGAGATTGCAACTCTACCTGGACCCAATACCTTACTTTTGCCAGTGTCAGCAAATGTGATGTGACTCTTGTCGGATGGACGTAAGGTTGAGTCCATAAGAAGGCTTCTTTTGCCAGTCATGTGATTGGTACACCCACTATCAATAATCCATTCTGAAGACGCTGGTGTCGTACCCTACAGTGCACTTAGGGGGATAGGCTCACGAAGAGAATTGTGAAGCAAAAACATTTGACGAACCAGTGGGTTATGAAAGCTTAGATCCAGATTAGGACTGATAGGGAGAGTAGCAAGCGATTCAGGAACGAAGTACATAATGAGACCATTCGGGCATTTGATCTTGCGCCCTACAAGATGTTTAAGGTCCCCAGCAATAGCGTCAGACGATTTTGGTTTTCTGCTGGAGACCCTTCCCTGCAAAAGAGAGTTAAGCTTTCTTAGCCACCCACATCTTCAAGGGTGGCTTAGAAGCAATAAGTCTAAGTGCAGCATCTGAGAACTTTGGCTTTGGAGCCCTAGCAAACAGTCTTGCAGGTGGACAATAGTACTCATAAGAATAAGCAGAATAGTTCTTGGTCTTATGAACATGGCGGTTTGATGAACCGCGCTCATATTCATAGGCCTGAGCATGGTTTCCCTGCAAAACATTTGCGTTAGTGCGACTCAGGTGAGTCCTCTGTCTGTATGAAGCCTTTGGACCGTATGAAGCCTGTGGTCTGGGGTTTGTCTTCTTCACCTGTGGTGTCATGATGACATTCACAGGAAGATTCTTCAGACACTTTTTCGGTACCCAGATCTTCTTCATAGGCGGTCCATTCCTGCAGTTAGTACCAATGTACCTGGCAAACACTTCACCATTATGATTCTTAAATAGTTTATAGTTTGCATCAAAGGATTCATCAATGACAATGGGGTTAGCACAAGTGAAGCCAGATAGAGTGGATGGATCTGCTGAAGATTCCTTTGCAGCAACCCATGTGGTTTTGGGGTACTGCTCAGGTTTCCAGTAAGAGCCATTAGCATTCATTTTCCTTACGAACCCAACACCCTCTTTCCTCGGGTTTTGGTTCAGGATCTGCCTTTTGAGGACATCACATAGTGTCTGATGCCCTTTAAGACTTTTGTACATCCCTGTTTCAAGCAATGTCTTCAACCTAGCATTCTCATCAGCAATAGCAATGGTATCCTCAGTAGAGGGGTTAGTTCCCACATCAACAGTTGAAGATATTGCAACAGTAGCAGCAGTAGAACATTCAGCAACAGAAGTAGCATTATCACGCTCAATGCATTTAAGACATGGTGGTTCAAATCCTTCCTGAGCGGAACTGATCTGTTCGGCGCGAAGTGACTCGTTTTCCTTTTGAAGATCTTCAAGAGCCGCTCTCAATTTATCAAGATCTTGCTTCCTTTGAAGATAATCATAGGAAAGCTTTTCATGAGTTGTTGAGAGCGTTTCATGACGACTTTCAAGTTCCTCATACTTAATGTGAAGATTTTTTATGTCTTCAATTAAGGACTCAGATCGAGTCATTTCAGCGCCTAACAGATCATCGCTTTTGTCTAACAGTTTTTGAATATGTTCCATAGCTTTCTGTTGTTCAGTTGCAATTTTAGCAACAGTTTTGTAGCTGGTCTTGAACCACAATCAGAGTCATCTTCACTAGATGTTTGATAGTGAGTAGTGCGTGTGTTTACCTTGGCACCGCGTGCCATGAAGCAGTAGGTAGGAGCAGAGTAGTCCTTGTCATTTGCATCGCTGTTGGTGATGAAGTCATTGTCTTCAGTGTTGAAGATGGACTTGGCAACATATGCTGTAGCCAGACTTGCAACGCCAGAATCGGACTCTTCCTCAGACTCCACCTCCGCCTCCTTAGAAGCGGACTCCTCCTCTGAATCCATTTCCTTGCCAACAAACGCACATGCCTTGCCAGATGAGCTCTTCTTGTGTGATGAAGACTTTGAGGAAGACTTGGAAGAAGACTTAGAGTATTTCTTATTCTTCTTGTCGTCAGAGTCATATTCCTTGCTCTTCTTCTTCTTTTTGTTCTCATTGTCCCACTACGGACACTCAGAGATGAAGTGCCCAGGTTTCTTGCACTTGTGACATGTTTTCTTCTTGTAGTCATGAGCAGAAGCTTCATCATTCCTTGATCTTGATCGTGAAGACTTTCTGAAACCTTTCTTCTTGGTGAATTTTTGGAACTTCTTCACAAGCATGGCAAGTTCCTTTCCAATGTCTTCAGGGTCATCAGAACTGCTGTCAGATTCTTCTTCAGATGAGGAGACAGCTTTTGCCTTCAAGGCACGAGTTCGCCCATAGTTTGGACCGTAGATATCTCTTTTCTCATAAAGCTGAAACTCATGTGTGTTGAGCCTCTCAAGTATGTCAGACGGATCGAGTGTCTTGAAATCAGGACGTTCTTGAATCATCAGGGCTAGGGTGTCAAACGAACTATCAAGTGATCTCAGTAGTGTCTTGACGACTTCATGCTTGGTGATCTCAGTAGCGCCGAGGGTTTGATGCTCATTTGTGATGTCAGTGAGTCGATCAAACGTGAGCTGGACATTCTCATTGTCATTTCGCTTGAAGCAGTTGAAGAGGTTGCGAAGGACACTGATTCTCTGATCTCTCTGAGTTGAGACGCCTTCGTTAACCTTGGAGAGCCAGTCCCAGACTAGCTTAGATGTTTCCAAAGCACTCACGCAGCCATACTGTCCTTTGGTCAGATGACCACAGATGATATTCTTGGCAGTAGAGTCCAGTTGAACGAACTTCTTGACGTCAGCAGCAGTGACACCTTCTCCAGCCTTGGGAACGCCGTTCTTGACGACATACCATAGGTCGACGTCAATGGCTTCAAAATGCATGCGCATCTTATTCTTCCAGTAGGGATATTCAGTTCCATCGAAGACGGGGCACACAGCGGAGACTTTGATTATCCCTGCAGTCGACATAGCTAAAACTCCAGGTGGTTAAACCGAATCACACAAAACAAGGGAGTACCTCGCTCTGATACCAATTAAAAGTGCGTTATATCGACTAGAGGGGGGGTGAATAGGCGATTTTTATGAAAGTCTTCAAAACATGGAAGTTTCGAAGACAAATGATAGAAATAAACCTATTACCATGCAGCGGAAGGTAGACTACACTAGGCAAACCATCGTCAAGTATTCAACAAAGTGAACGCACAATGACTAATAGCAGCAATGTAGTGCGGATCAGGTAGGAAGATATTATGAAGCCGAACAGAACACGCAGTCACTCAGTGAAGACAAAAGATAGTGCAATCATACAATGACTTCACAAGGACCAACAGTAAGTAAAGGGAAGGGAAGGATGAAACCAGTGACTCATTGAAGACAATGATTTGTTGGACCAGTTCCAGTTGCGGTGACAACTGTACGTCTAGTTATGGAGGCTAGGTATTTAAACCTGAGGACACACAGTCCCGGACACCCAGTCCTGAACACGCAGCTCAGGACACCCAGTCCTCACCGTATTCCCCTTGAGCTAAGGTCACACAGACCTCGCCCATCACTCTGGTAAGTCTTCAAGGTAGACTCCCAAACCTTCACAGACTTTGTCGGGGATATACCCCGCGGTGTAAACCGGCCGGAAGTTAACCCGGCCAGGACTTGGCGGTTTATCTGAAGACCCCGCTGACACTTGGCGAGTTACTGGCAACCCGCCCTGACCTGGCGGTTTACAAGCAACAGACCTGGTCATTATGACTCACTGATGATCCGACGTGCGGGACAGACGGATGACAAGGCCCAAGGCCCAGAAGGCCGGTTCACGCTTAATGGTGGGCCAGTTTAAGAGGAAAGGCATGAGGAACGGTTATCTTACAAGGAGTTAAGACCAGTACTTGTATCAGGTTTGTATTAGAGATAGACTAGTCCTAATCCTAAGAGGACTCTACATATAAACCGCCCCTTGAACATATATAAGGAGGGGCAGGGCTCCCCAAAAGGGGACAAGATTCACAAGTTTCACAAGTTGGACAAGTTAGGTTTAGACAATTGCTCTCGAGATAGAGCACTCTTGTAACCGTGATCATCATCATAAATATCAATGAAGCAGGATGTAGGCTTTTACCTCCACCATGAGGGGCCGAACCTGGGTAAAACCTCGCGTCTCTCGTCCCGCTCAACCCCTCTCAAGCTACCACATAGATGCGTTGGCTCGCGACTAAGTCCTGACACTAAGGACATCTGCCGTGATAATTCCACGACAGTTGGCGCCCACCGTGGGGCTCGCGCACGGTGGTATTGAGTTTTTGGAGAGATCTTTCTTAGGGATCGAGAGATTCACGATTGATTGGATAAAGAAGAGCCGGCATGGAATGACCGCATGAATCGTTGGACAACCTTGGACAGAGTCGGCAAATTCATTATTTCTGATCAGAGTTATGATCAAGTCTGGAGCTAGCGGTATGAGGTTAAAAGTGATGAGACTAGGGTTACATCTCGTGCAGCCGCCGCGTCAAAAAGACCGACAAGAGTACGATCTGTCCAATCCGCCTAGCTGCAGTTTTCACCGAGACCGACAGACAACCGACACACATAAGTTCAACCGAGACCGGCAAAATTTTTTGCGGCCGTTAATTGAAGGAGTTGGACTGTCCCGACATGTATTTTTTCTTGTACCACGGTCAGATTTGATTACGGATAGTGCCTACGCTGGTTACAAGCCCCGAGGGCATCAACTGACAGCACATGACGATCGGAGGCTGCAAATCAATTGGCAAGCACGTCTGTACGTATGAGCAAGCACATATCAATCAAACAAGTACTACTTGTCATATCAGGTAAAAAGACTAGAGTCACGTTTCTCATTGGCCAGAGTCACGTTTAATCTGTTGACAAGATTTAGATGGAAGAAAATTCAAAGAAAATAAAAGGCCACTACCTAGAAGGGAGCACGGACGTGGATTCATTGAACCAGTCACGACTCGGAAGCAGATGTCTCCGCAGACTCACACTCCACCATAGACCCACCTCGGCTGGCGTCTGACATTGCCTCCAAGCCTCGCCACGGCCCATGCTGAGTCGCCGGGCCGGCCATCCACTCCTCCGCTGCCGTCCCGCGCTGAGTCACCGGACCGGCCCTCCGTTCTTCTGCTACAGTCGAGGGTATGGACTCGTTCCACCGCCGCCGCAACAATTGCTGCACCACGAGCCCGCTTCCAAGCCGCCCGCTGCCGGCACTGTGGCCATGGCCGCACCCGGGACCGGATGCGCCTGGCCGGTCGGCTTCTATGGCAAACCACCACCGGTGATCCGGCACCTCTGCCCTGGTTTTCAGTCTCAACCCGGCCGAGGCCTCATACCGGAACCTGCCGCCATCAGGCCGCCGCCTTGTCTTCGCCTCCATCAGCGGCGTGAGCTATCCGATGTGCCAGGCCCACGTCCGCTGCTACCATACCACTCCGAGCCATCACTATTAAATCGCCGGCCTCAAGATGCTAACCGGCGCGCCAAGACGCCCGTCGCTGAGCCGCTGGCCGCCTCTACTGCCTATCTCCACCGAGTCGTCGACGTACTGCCGATATTAGTACATGGAGGAAGAGAGACAAAATAACAACCATGCATGGCACATCTACACTGATATTTGGTGCGATCAAATTCTAGCCTGCACGCGGATCATTTGTCGTCCGGATAAATCAGGTGATATTCATCCGAGTCTACTTTTAACAGATATTGTTTTTTGTCAAAAAACAATCTATCTTTGCTGCAATGTTTTTATGCAGGATAATTATTTATGACAAATGTATTGTTATACCGCGGACATGGGGCGCGTGCCAGCATAGTTTTGCAGTGGCATTCTTCTGGGCCATGCTACTCGAAGGATACACATGCAAATCGCCGCCCCCGCTGTTCGGTTTACATCCGTCCATGCATGCGGCCGACTCATTGTCCGCGCCGGTTTACAAACATCACGGCCGACTCACCCATCCGCACCGGTTTACCACACTGCGGCTGGTTCACCCGTGATTAATTTCAGCTTCATACAGTTATCATCAACTTCATGGCGGGTTATTTCCGGCATAAACACATCAGGTGATATCCATCTAAAATATATTTTATTAGCACATGTCAAAGAGCAGGTTATCTTTGCCTTAGGTCTGCAATACTGTTTATGCAGGACAATTGTTCATTACAAATGAGGCGCTATGTTACGGGCACGGAGCACGCGCTAAGCAACATTCTGCGCTGGTGTTTCGTCCGTGTCCTACCATCCGGTGAATGAACGTGAGAAGGTCGTCGTCCCTGTGGCCCGGTTTACATCAGCTTGCCGGGACCGCGCCCATGATTAACTCGCCCGTCCAAGCCGGTTTATGACACCGGTGCCGATCCTCTCCGTCCGCACCGGTTTACAACTCCCGCGGCCGACTCTCCCGTCCGCGCCGACTTAATACGCCGCGGCCGACTCATCTGGCTGTGCCGTCTCTGATGCTGCGGTCATCTTTGCTGTCCGTCTCTCGCGGCCTGGTCTACATCAACACACCGGGCCGCACCTGTCTGCATGAGCTGTTTATTGGGCGCACAAGTCGCCGCCACTACAGCTTTGATTAACTTCAAATCGCCAGTTGGAAGGAACCATTGGCCGAGTTGCTGACACGGCTCATATGGGATCATTTACAACCCGCCGAGTCACCTCAACCTTCTGTGGATTCACATCGTGCTATCAACGCCAATGATATACAAGTTATGCCGGTTTATATCACGGTCAAATATGGAGAGCCTCAAGCCAACTCCTCGAGTCACCTTTGAGACTCGGGGGCTACGATGACATGACTCAGCGAATATTGCCAGTTTCAGCAAATTTAAAGACCTCAGGACGATGGAGGGAAGGATAACCCGGTCCCGGAGGCTACTGCTATATTGATGAAAGTTTAAAGGCCATCAGAAAATTTCCGTCTTAGAAAGTATATGGCAGTTATAAAATCTCGGCTCGATGAAGAAGTTCCAGGTCATCAGAAATGACTCCGGTTTACAATCCGGTTCAAGAAAAATCTATTCTCCTACAAAGCTCTGAAGTGCTCAAATGCGGTTTAACAATGTCCGGTTCAAAAAGGAATTAACTTCTCGCAAGTTCGAGTTTAAAGGCCGTCCGAAGATTTCCGTCTAAGAATGAAGATTCCGGTTTAAAATCCGGTTCAAGGGAAAGATATCTCCCACAAAGCTTTGAAGATCTCAATATCCGGTTCAAGATCCCGGTTTAAGAAGAATTTATCTCTTGCAAAAAGTTAAAAATTGCCAAAGAGGACCTGCTGCCATGATGCGCGGTTCAAACATGGGTATCCCACCTTACTGGCCTGACATATTATTGATCACATGGGGGCTTCTGCTTCATAAAGCGAGGTCTCTGTTCTTTTACATCATGTGAGGTTACACGGAGTTGCTCTAAAGAGGCCTCCGGTTTACCCCTTGAGTTCGCTTTGCTAAAAGCATCGTGTTATATCACTTGGAGGATTGGTCGTGTCCGAACCAATACCATGCCTCTTGATAGGCGAGAGCCACCAGATCACTTGGAGACTTGGTCATGTCTGAACCAGTCATGCCTCTTGATCGGCCTAAGGCCACAGAATCACTTGGGGGCTTGGTCGAACCCGAACCATGACCACGCCATTTGGTCGGCATAAATGCCACGGTTTCATTTGGGGACCTGGCTAACTAGAACCATAGTTACACCTACCGGGAGCTTGGTCGTGTTTGGCCATGGTAACGCCATTTGATCAGCTTAAATAAAACTTTTCTTTTGCTTCACACTTTTCTTTGAAGGTTTTTTTTTTCTTTGTATTGTGTTTTTAAACCGACAAACTTTTATCGATTGACGGAACACAGTTCACGTCAATCCGGAGACTATTTGCCCGGTTTGATCCTTGTTGTTAACATCCTCTTATGGAGTAACACGGTGTTTATCACAACCCGGCATGGTTTTATCATAAACCGGCACAATATGGAAGGAGTTATCAGTACTCAAGATTTGGGTTATCACCCTTACTACAAAAAGTTGGTAAAACCAACGATGTGATTTAATGTCACAAGTATGATATATTTCATATTTGATTATTCTAAATGCAGCCTTGGTTATAAACCTAGGTTATATGTTGGGCATTATGACCCGTCCAGCGGTAAACCGCCAGGACACTTTAAACTTGTTGTATGCAGAAACAGGTTTGTTAAACTGGCCTGGCTTTTGACTATAAGTCGCCAGTATGATGAGAAATTATCCGGTGTTTGTTAAACCGGCCTGGTTTTTGGACTATAAGTCGCCAGTATATATATATATATTTGGATTGCGCCATCGGAATTATGCGCTTATAAATCATTGAGTTATATTATTCAAATAGCCAAACATGGCTGAATTTTCATTATGATATTGAATGAATAAGGTTTTCACCAGATTATATTATCTTGAATAGCCAACATGGCTGGATTTTTGTGTTTATTAATAACCGGTATTATTGAGTTTTCAAAGTCTCTTTAGCGCAATGGCTATTATTTTATCAAAGGATATGATTTATTTTACAATGGAAGGAATAGTCCCGAGTTGCTGCAGGCTTACAACCCGGCACTTGGGGGCTACATTATTCAAATCAAGATTACATGCAAGTCTCATGTCGCTGCAAGCATGCATCATGACACTTGGGGGCTAGTGCAAAGTCATTTTTACTAGTCTTATTAAAGACCCGACTCATCATATTATAATGAGCCGGCCCTTGGGGGCTACCAATTGCTCCTGTCAACAATTCAAGGTACACAAGTTTTCGTCCATAATATTGAAGGATGCATTGCTCAGTTGGTAAAAGCACAAAGCTCTTAACCTTGTGGACGTAGGTTCAAGCCCTACGATGGAAGCTACATTATAATATGTTATTTTCATTAAAGTATATATATATCAAGTCCCGGTTCAGTATTATCTTACTAAGTCGGCCCTTGGGGGCTACACGTTGCTGTTCAAAGTTTACTATATTATATTTACAAAGTCCCTGCTCATTATTGCATAATGACCCGACCCTTGGGGGCTACACTGGTTGAAGTTTTTATGAGCATCAAGCAATTACAAGTCCCAGGTTGCTGCAAACATGACAACCCGACACTTGGGGGCTACATATATGGAGTATTCAGTTTTGAGATGAACAAACCGGATTTCTTCAAGGTTGAAACACTTATTGGAGCAAGTCTTAAGTTATCACTATGTTCTCCTCTTAAGACTTGGGGGCTACAGGTATTATGCATATAAAGGAGGAATATCTTCATTTTATCAGTTTTGAGCAAATCAGGAAGATCAATTACATAACCCGGTGTTGACAACAATTATGACCCGGTGCCATCAATATTTATAAACCGGCCATTTTGGTAATATTAAACCAGCAAGTTTTACATCTTCAAACCGGCTGAATATCAGATAAGTATTTTCAGACCCATATTTCTTAAACCGGCGAAGCTGAATCAAAGGAGTTATTCTTCACAATATTTCTCGGTGACAAGCCAATGTCGGCAAATTGATTATGAAGCTGGTTTGTTGACCCGGATTTCCCAGAAGGAGGAAATAACAAGGACTTAAGGATGATCAGGTACCGGTTTACAAAAATTCTTAACCCGGAGCATAACCTGTCAAATTTGTTCTTGTGTTTATTTTGCAGTATAAGTTTACCATGAATAAATCCAAGCTAAACTTGGGGGCTAATGTCGGGGATATACCCCGCGGTGTAAATTGGCCGGAAGTTAACCCGGCCAGGACTTGGCGGTTTATCTGAAGACCCCGCTGACACTTGGCGAGTTACTGGCGACCCGCCCTGACCTGGCGGTTTGCAAGCAACACACCTGGTCATTATGACTCACTGGTGATCCGGCGTGCGGGACAGACGGATGACAAGGCCCAAGGCCCAGAAGGCCGGTACACGCTTAATGGTGGGCCGGTTTAAGAGGAAAGGCATGAGGAACATTTATCTTACAAGGAGTTAAGACCAGGACTTGTATCCGGTTTGTATTAGAGATAGACTAGTCCTAATCCTGAGAGGACTCTACATATAAACCGCCCCTCCAACATATATAAGGAGGGGCAGGGCTCCCCAAAAGGGGACAAGATTCACAAGTTTCACAAGTTGGACAAGTTAGGTTTAGACAATTGCTCTCGAGATAGAGCACTCTTGTAACCGTGATCATCATCATTAATATCAATGAAGCAGGATGTAGGATTTTACCTCCACCATGAGGGGCCGAACCTGGGTAAAACCTCGCGTCTCTCGTCCCGCTCAACCCCTCTCAAGCTACCACATAGATGCATTGGCTCGCGACTAAGTCCTGACACTAAGGACATCTGCCGTGATAATTCCACGACAGACTTTGTTCACCGGCGATCCACGATGTCTCTTGTATGCTCAAAACGCGACACCTAACCAGCTGGAGGATTGACAATCCTCAAGTGTAATAAGTCTTCAGATCACACAGACAAGAAGACTTAAGTGATGCCTAACACTCTTTGCTCTGGGTGGTTAGGGCTTTATCCTCGCAAGGAATTCTCTCTCAAAGGCTTCGAGGTGGGTTGCTCTCAAACGACAAAAGCCGTACTCTAACTCTAAGCGGCCAACCGTTTATGGTTGTAGGGGGTGGGCTATTTATAGCCACTAGGCAACCCGACCTGATTTGTCCGAAATGACCCTGGGTCACTAAGGAACTGACACGTGTTCCAACGATCAGATTTCAAACTCACACGGCAACTTTACTTGGGCTACAAGCAAAGCCGACTTGTCCGACTCTAGACAAGATTCGCTCTCATAGTCTTCACTCGAAGACATAGGTTTTGGTTAAGCATAACTTCAGTCATTCTGACTGGTTCTCTTGGACCCCACTTAACAGTACGGTGGTTCCTATGACTCAACAAAGAAGAAACAGAACTACGAAAGATCTAAGTCTTCGAGCTCCATAGGCTTCATGCGATGTCTTCTCTTGTCATAGTCTTCAATGAGAATATCTTCATAAACCACCTTTGACATCAATGTCTTCATACATTTTTAGGGGTCATCTCTGGTGGGAAAACCGAATCAATGAGGGACTTCTACCTGTGTTATCCTGCAATTCTCACAAACAAATTAGTCCCTCAACTAGGTTTGTCGTCAATACTCCAAAACCAACTAGGGGTGGCACTAGATGCACTTACAGAAACCGTTGTGATGTGTACACAGATCATAAGAGTTTGAAGTACATTTTCACACAGAAGGAGCTGAACCTTAGACAGAGGAGATGGTTGGAGCTTATAAAGGATTACGATATGAAGCTACACTATCATCCCGGAAAGGCCAATGTCGTAGCAGACACTTTGAGCCGAAAGAGTTATGCTAATATCCTTGAAAGTAAGGGATTGCCGAAGTAGTTAGCAGAGGATATCATGGAACTTCGATTGGAGATTGTTCCAAGAGGTTTCATTGCAACAACGGAGGTTCAGTCTTCATTGTTGGGCAAGATTCGAGAGGCTCAGAAGGATGACAAAGAGATTGCCGAGATAAAGGAGAAGATGAGCAAAGGAAAGGCCAAGGGGTTTCGTGAGGATGAGCACGATACCTTATGGTTTGAGGACCGAGTTTATGTACCCAATAACCCAGAGATCAGGAAGCTAATACTTTAGGAAGCTCATGACTCACCATACTCGATACACCCCAGAAACACCAAGATGTATTTGGATTAAAGGAACGTTTCTGGTGGACTGGTATGAAGAAGGATATCGCCGAGTATGTAGCCGTATGTGATGTTTGCCAAAGAGTAAAGCAGAGCATCAGAAGCCAGCAGGACTGTTACAGCCTATGCCGATACCCGGATGGAAGTGGGATAAACTTGGCATGGATTTTATCACCGGATTGCCCAGAACCAAAGCAGGATATGATTCTATATGGGTAGTAGTTGATCGCTTGACCAAAGTTGCTCACTTTATCCCAGTGAAAACCACGTATACAAGTGCAAAGTTGGCCAAGATATATATGTCCAGGATCATATGTCTGCATGGAGTTCCGAGGACCATCGTATCAGATAGAGGAACACAGTTTACTTCAAAGTTTTGGCATCAGTTACACTAGAGTTTGGGAACAAGATTGGAGTTCTGTACAACGTCTCACCCGCAGACGGATGGACAGACTGAGAGAGTCAATCAGATTTTGGAGGACATGTTGAGAGCCTGTGTGCTAGATTATGGATTTAGCTGGGATGACAATTTGCCTTATGCAGAGTTCTCGTACAACAATAGCTACCAAGCCAGTTTAAAGATGGCACCGTTTGAAGCTCTGTATGGACGCAGATGCAGAACGCCGTTGATGTAGGATGAGGTAGGAGACCGACAGTTGTTTGGACCAGACTTGATCAAGGAGTCTGAGGAGAAGGTTAAACTAATTCGTGATAGACTGAAGATTGCTCAGTCCATGCTGAGGAGTTACGCAGACTCGAAACGCAAGGAGGTAACCTATGAAATTGGAGACACAGCGTATCTGCGAGTGTCACCCTTGAGAGGAGAGAAACGTTTTGGAGTTAAGGGAAAGCTAGCCCCGAGATTTGTAAGACCATATCGTGTTTTGGAACGGATGGGTGAAGTTGCCTACAAGTTGGAATTACCTGAAGGATTGTCAGGAGTTCACGATGTGTTCCACGTATCATAGCTGAAGAAGTGCCATGCTGAGATGGCTGAAATGCCGTTAAGAGATACAGTACCCTTGGAGGCGATTCAGTTGGACAGTGATTTGACTTATGAGGAGAAGCCAGTTAAGATTCTTGAGTTTGCCAGCCGAGTCACCCGCAGCAAGGTTATCAAGTTTTGCAAAGTTCAGTGGAGCCACCATACCGAGGATGAATCTACCTGGGAACAAGAGGATGATCTACTCAAAGACCACCCGCACCTATTTTCTAGCCAACCCGAATCTCGAGGGCGAGATTCCTCTTAAGGGGGGTAGGTTTGTAACATCCCAAATTTTCAATTTGGAATGTTATACATAGGTCATTCATGAATATAATATTTTATTGCATTTCCGTTCTTCAATCCTCGAAATCCTAAGCAACTCAAGGACCCTCGGAGAGAGTTGGGGATTTCCAAGGTTTCATATTTGATTTTTATCAAATAATGAAACGAGGATTTTGATTTTAATATTTTTTCTCTCTCCGAAAATATTTCATATTAAAAATATATGAGAGGAGATAATATGACTTCTCCAAAATAATTGAAATATAGGAGGAAAAATACGAAAATCATTTATTTGATTTTATTCGATTTTTATTTGGATTTTATTTGCATTAGAAAAATTGCACGTTTTCAAAATTGCATTTTAGGGCCAGGAGTATGTTCATCTCGTTCTAAATATTTTATTTAGACGGTGAAAATTAGTTTTGGAATTTTTAGATTTTTATTTTATTTTCTAGGATTTTATTTTTGTCGGCGAAATTATTTTTTTTCAAAAATCTCCAGTCGACTGGGCCGAAACCCAGCCAGGCCGCCGGCCCAATCGCCGCCGCCGCATTCCTCGCGCGCGTGTGCCGCCGCCGCCAAGCTCGGACAGGAGTCCAAGCCAGACTCCGCCTCCGCCGTGCCTTGCCCCCTCCTCCAAGTCGCCGCCCCCCTTTATATACGCTCCACCCCGGCCCCCACCACCAGACAACCACCGCCGCCCGCGCCGCCTGCTGCCGCC
>NC_041386.1:488222023-488359800 GCF_002162155.2 Triticum dicoccoides
CCGCTTGCCGCGCCTCGCATCCGCCGCCCACGCCTGCCGCCGCCGCCGCCGCCCAACCCCGCCACGCCGGAGCCCCTCGCCGGAGGTACCGCGCCGGATCCGAGCCACCATTTAAAAAAAACCGTTCGGTTTTTTAGAAACCCTAGTTTGTTTTTTTAGATTGGTTCGCCAGTTTTTCTCGATTCTTCTATTTAGCGGACGTTCGTCTGTACGTTCGTTTTAACGAACGGTTTTCACCCGTTAGTTACAGCTAACGAACACTCGTTCGTTAGTCTATTCGTCAGTTTTCTTTTTATCAGATTTATCTGCGATTACTTCCGGTCGCGATTTCTGATCCGATCTTAGTTTCTGTTTATCTTTTTGCTTGTTAGTCGGAATCAGGCGATTCAAGTGCCTAGATCTTCGTCTCGAGACCCTCTTTCTGTTTAATCAACTTAAACAAGATTTTGGTACTGTAAATTTTACCTTAGTTCAGATTAGTAAACGGATCTTGTTTCTTTCGCCGTTTGAGTTTCGTTGCTCCGTTTGATTTGATTGTTTTTGCAAACCGGAGTTCTTAAGTTGAAATTTTTGGTCAACCTCTCTTATTTGAGTTTTGCTTGTGTAGCATTGCTTGTTGCTTATTTATGTTATTGTTTGTTTGCGATAGAACACCCGGAGTGCGAAGCGTGCTACTATGAATCCCTAGGTTTTGCGGATCATCAGCAAGGCAAGTAACACATTGATCATACTCTTTTCATACCGAGTTTTTATGCACTAGTTCCAATCCTCACACATTGGATGATTAGGATGTCATTAACTTGTCAGTTGGGAAGTAGTTGTTGAGGTAGAACCTATTGCCATGTTATTATCAAACCCTTGGGAGTTACTTCCGCGCGTTGCTTACATTGCTATGCTATGATCGTAGACATGGTTTGGGTTTGAGTGAAATCCATGACAGATGTGAGATTGCTAATTAATGGTTCAACTTAAGGTGGCAACTTGAATACACATCTGGGTGGATTCAGGCACCTGGGGAACCCAGTGTTGTCTGTTTTTTTGGAAATCCCGGGGTACCCGTGTGATCTTCCTATGGACCGCCACCCAGGCTCAAAGGGAACTGAGATGATTCATGCTAAAAACTTATGTGTGCAGCCACAAGCTATTATGGGCTCTAGCATAGTTGAGTAAGTTACGTGAAGCTCTTGAAGAGGTGGATCAGCAGGTAGTGGGTTTTGTAGGTTTGGTATGGTCTACCCGGAGTAGAGAGTTAATGTTTCTGAAAGACTGTGTCTCGGCCATCCGTTTCTCAAACACCTTGTAGTGCGAGAAATCCAACGGAGGCAATCGAGTCTTGTGGGGAAAAGTGCGCAAACCTCTGCAGAGTGTACAATCTAATCATGGTTAGCCGTGTCCCCGGTTAAGGACAATCTTGAGTATCTAGTACTTGGGTTATCACATGTATCTCATCACTCTTAATTAATATTGTTGGGTTGTTAATTACTTTAATTGGGATTGAGTTGGGGTTACCTTCTCATTGTTGTTCAACCACCATGATAGTTAAATTTAAAATCTATTCCTTTGTTGTAGGGAAAAATTGGCTTTTCGCAAAACTATAACCATAGAGCTTTCCACCAGCCAAATATGCATTTAGTGATAGCATTATTCTGTTCTTGCTCTACTGTGTTACATTGCCAGCATATTCCATGTGCTGACCCATTCTCGGGCTGCAACGTGTTATGTTGCAGAATTTTCAGACGAGGAGTATGGTTCGGTAGGTCGTTGCCGTGCAGCTCAGCTATGCAGTTGGAGTTGATGGACTCACTTTATCTTCCAAGCCTTCCGCTGTTATCACATTAGATGGCCTTAGGCCATATTATTGTAATAAGTTCTCTTTGGAGACATTCGATGTAATAAGTGTGTGATTGCTACTCTGTTATAAATCCTTCGAGTATTGTGTGTGTCAGCATTACCGATCCAGGGATGACACTGAAGCACAGAGACTTGACTGTTTGAGGTCAGGTCACTACACCATCCAACGGCCATAGTGCTTCTTCAACCTCTGGTCTTCCTACTCCAGCCGCCCAAAGCAGCGCCGGTCGTGCTGCCTGCTCCTGCCTCCCGTGGCCGGTTGTGCTACCGCGGAGGCCTCACCGCCCCCATACTACTCCCACCACTGGCCAGGCCATCCCCCCACTCACCCACACCCCCTGTTATTTTGCGGCGACGGCAGCCTCACACCGCAGCCGAACCAGTGAACGCTCGTACTCCTCTCCGCACGGGCTTCCTCTGCCGCATCTTCCCCAGCTCCGCGTCGTTCCCTTCCTAGGCCTCGCCGTCATCCACCGCCGTGGTGCTCTCGGCGCGGTGTGGTAAATGTGGTCAACGACCGACTTCCATCGGAAGAGTACTGTATGTGGAGAGGCTGACAGCTGGGTCCACGGCAGCCGCAAGGAAGTGCCTCCTTATTACACGGAAAATAATTATTCCTCCACCTAATAGCGGGGACCCACCGGACGGGCCACCAGTATTTTGCGAAAAAAATCATTTCCCCCTGACTGCTGGGACCCACCGGACGGGCCACCGTATTTCGTGAAAAAAACGTCCCCCCCGCTGTCATCTCGGACCCACTGGAAGTGCCTCCTTATTACACACAAAAAAATGAATAGTCCCTCGGCTAGCTGGGACCCACCTTGTGGGAGGCTGACTTGTGGGCCCACTAAGTTGACGGGGACGAAGGGCTTTGTCAACTGAGTCAATATGAACGATTCTAGCTCCAGTTACCGTACGATGTCCATCCAACAGCCATAGTGCTTCTTCAACCTCTGGTCTTCTTGCTCCAGTCGCCCAAAGAAGCACCGGTCGTGCCGCATGCTCCTGCCTCGTGTGGCCGGCTGTGCTGCCGCAGAGGCCTCACCGCCCCCTACTATTCCCACCGCTGGCCAGGCCATGCGGCGACGGCAGCCTCACACCGCAGCCGAACCAGCGAACCCTCGTACTCCTCTCCGCGCGGGCTTCTAGTGCCGCGTCTTCCCCGGCTCCACGTCGTCCCCTTCCTAGGCCTCGCCTTCGTCCACCACCGTGGTGCTCTCCGCGCGGCGTGGTCAACATGGTCAAGGAACGACTTCCATCGGAAGAGTACTATACGTGGAGAGGCTGACAGCTGGGTCCACGGCCACAACCCAGTTTTTTTATGATTTACCAAGTAAGTCGCTTTGTCAGGCCTGTTGGGTTGCAAATCTTTCAAGACAAGGAGAGCTTTCATTCGGCTGGCCGAGAAAATGGCCCATCATTAATGAGAAATGGGCTGTACATTTTTAAAACACATCAAACCGGCAATTAGTTTCAAATATCTTTTTTTTCATTTCAAGATTTTAAATTACATTAATTTTTATGCATGTAGAATTTGTTGGATTTTATATTAATATACATTTATTTTTAAAATCAGTTTGAATGTGAGTCAAAAATTTCGGGATTAAAAACAGTTCGGACTGCACCGAAATATGAAAAAATTCATATAATTTTTTAACCGTGGCCACAATATGGGCTGTAATGCTAACAAAAAGAATATGGGCTCCAAAAAAACCTTAAGAATTGGCAAATGGGCTGTAAATTATTAGAAATAATGGCAGATGGGCTGTATGCTGTTTTCCGCAGATTTGAGGCTTTCCTAAAAAAAGGTTGACGCACAAGCACTGACTGTTGGATGTCCATCCAACGGTCGTCGTGCTTCTTCAATCTCTACTCTTCCTGCTCCAGCCGCTCAAACAAGCACCGGCGGGACTGCCTGCTCCCTCCTCCCCGCGGCCGGTTGTGCTGCCGTGCAGGCCTCACCGCCCCACCGTACTCCCATTGCTGGCCTAGCCATCCCTCTACTCACCCACACCTACTCTTATTCTCCGGCGACGGCAGACGAACCAGTAAACCCTCGTACAGTTGTACTCCCCTCCGCGTGGGAAACAACAGCCGAGTCTTCCCTGCCTCCGTGTCGTCCCCTTCCTAGGCCTCGTTGTCGTCGACAACCGTGGTGCTCTCGGCGCGGCGTGGTCAATGTGGTCAACGACCGACTTACATCAGAAGAGTACTATGCGTGGAGACGCTGACAGCTGGGTCCACGACTGCAGCAAGGAAGTGCCTCCTTATTACGCGCAAAATAATTATTCCTCCACCTGACAGTGGGGACCCACTGGACGAGCCACCGTATTTCGTGAAAAAAATGTTTCCCCCCTGACTGTTGTGGCAAACAGCTACACCTTCGCACGCAAGGAAGTGTGTCCGGGCAAAAAAAACAAAACGGTTCGCCCCCTGACTGCTGGGACCCACCATCTACATCTTCGCACGCAAGGAAGTGCCTGGATGTAGAGGCGCGCACATGTCGTAGTAGAGGCGCGTACGTGTCGTAGTAGAGGCGCGCACGTAGCATGTACATGTACGTACAGCGGCCAGGGTGCAAGAAAGAAAATACGGCCACGTATGTGTAAATACGGGAGGGGTCTCGAACGCCTACTCGCGCATACGTACGGCGGGGGCTCGTTGACATGGCTGGGTCGGAAGAGAGAAACATCGTCGTCGTCATGTTCATGGGGAGGCAAGGGAATGCGTCATGTTTATGGGGATGCAATGGAATGCGTCGTGTTCATCGGGAGGCAACGAAACGCGTGGGAGCCAACCGGCTGGGTCAGAATGGAATGCGTGGTCGTGTTCATCGGGAGGGCTTGGACGAAACAGGCGAGGGAAACGAGGCCTGGCGTACCGCACAACAGAGGAAACGGACCTCCTACGTTCGGAACGGGGTCCTGTTGATCGAGAGGGGTCTAGCGTACCGCAAAACGGAGGAAATGGACCTCCTACGATCGAAACGGGAGTCCTGTTGATCGGGAGGGGTGTGGCGTACCACAAAACGGATGAAACGGACCTCCTACTGTCGAAACGTCGGTCCTGTTGATCGGGAGGGGTGTGGCGTACCACAAAATGGACGAAACGGACTTGTGTTGGAGCGCTATGGTCGAAACGGGGGTCCTGTTCATCGGGAGGGGTGTGGCGTACCGCAAAACGGGACTCCACGGGATAGTGTTCATCTCCACCGTCGACCTCCTCCAGGCTCCACGGGCTACCGTCGACCTCCTCCAGCCTCCACGGGCTCCTGTTCATCCAGCCTCCACTGCGCGCTACTCCACCGGCTACTGTTCAACCACCCCTCCACGGGCACCCCTCCATCGTCTACTGTTCATCCAGCACTCCACACCGTGGGGTCCTGTTCAACCACCCCTCCACGGGCACCCCTCCACCGTCTACTGTTCATCTAGCCCTCCACCACACCACGGGGTCCTGTTCATCCAGAGGCAACGCCACCGCTCACTGTTCATCCAACCCCCCGCCCCCCGCAACGCTCACTGTTCATCCCAGAGGCAGCATCGATCGGCTTCAGTTAGCAGCAGTAGCGAAGGAATCGCTCAATCGGGTTTAGTTAACAGCCATCGATCGATCGCTCGGGTTCAGTAATGCGTAGCCAGCAGTGTAATCGCTCGGGTTCAGTTAGAGCCCAACGCCTCGCTCGGGTTCAGTTAGAGCCAACGCCTCGCACACACACGCGTACGTGTACGAGAGAAACACGCATCGCTCGGCCCCCGACCTCCCACCGTAACCGGGAACTCCCTGAAATTTTCCTCCCCCTCGCTTCTACCATGGTATTTTCCGTCATGGACGGCCCAAAGAATGTCGTGCAGCTGCATCTCTGGCCCGCCCAGGATGAAAAGCCCATTTTCTGTCATGATTTTTTGTCATAGAAGTAGGAGCCCACCACATCTATGATGATACCGGGTTTTGTCACAATTATCGTCATAGAAGTGTCATATGTATGTCTGAATTTTTTTCTGTTCGGCCCAAAATGTCACGAATGTGTCTTTTTTTTGTAGTGAAGCCAAGCAATTGCTTAATACTTTTGATGTTCTCAAACTTTTTCAATCTTCACGCAATACATGAGCGTGAGCCATGGACATAGCACTATAGGTGGAATAGAATGGTGGTTGTGGAGAAGACAAAAAGGAGAAGATAGTCTCACATCAACTAGGCGTATCAATGGGCTATCGAGATGACCATCAATAGATATCAATGTGAGTGAGTAGGGATTGCCATGCAATGGATGCACTAGAGCTATAAGTGTATGAAAGCTCAACAAAAGAAACTAGTGGGTGTGCATCCAACTTGCTTGCTCATGAAGACCTAGGGAATTTTGAGGAAGACCATCATTGGAATATAGAAGCCAAGTTCTATAATGAAAGATTCCCACTAGTATATGGAAGTGACAACATAGGAGACTCTCTATCATGAATATCATGGTGCTACTTTGAAGCACAAGTGTGGTAAAAGGATAGTAGCATTGCGCCTTCTCTCTTTTTCTCTCATTTTTTTTGGGCCTCCCTTTTTTGTCCTTTTTTTAATTTTTCGTCCGGAGTCTCATCCTGACTTGTGGGGGAATCATAGTGTCCATCATCCTTTCCTCACTGGGACAATGCTCTAATAATGATGATCATCACACTTTTATTTACTTACAACTTAACAATTACAACTCAATACTTAGAACACAATATGACTCTATGTGAATGCCTCCGGCGGTGCACCGGGATGTGCAATGACTCATGAGTGACATGTATGAAAGAATTATGAATGGTGGCTTTGCCACAAATACAATGTCAACTACATGATCATGCATAGCAATATGACAATGATGGAGCATGTCATAATAAATGGAACAATGGAGAGTTGCATGGCAATATATCTCGGAATGGCTATGGAAATGCCATAATAGGTAGGTATGGTGGCTGTTTTGAGGAAGGTATATGGTGGGTTTAAGGTACCGGTGAAATTTGCGTGGTACTAGAGAGGCTAGCAATGGTGGAAGGGTGAGAGTGCGTATAATCCATGGACTCAACATTAGTCATAAAGAACTCACATACTTATTGCAAAAAATCTATTAGTTATTGAAACAAAGTACTACGCGCATGCTCCTAGGGGGATAGATTGGTAGGAAAAGATCATCGCTCGTCCCCGACCGCCACTCATAAGGAAGACAATCAGAAAATAAATCATGCTCCGACTTCATCACATAACGGTTCACCATACGTGCATGTTACGAGAATCACAAACTTCAACACAAGTATTTCTCAAATTCACAACTACTCAACTATCATGACACTAATATCACCATCTCCATATCTCAAAACAATCATCAAGTATCAAACTTCTCATAGTATTCAATGCACTCTATATGAAAGTTTTTATTATACCCCACTTGGATGCCCATCATATTAGGACTAGTTTCATAACCAAAGCAAACTACCATGCTGTTCTAAAGACTCTCAAAATAATATAAGTGAAGCACAAGAGTTCATCTATTTCTTCAAAATAAAACCACCATCGTGCTCTTAAAGGATATAAGTGAAGCACTAGAGCAAATGACAAACTACTCCGAAAGATATAAGTGAAGATCAATGAGTTGTCGAATAATCATGCAACTATGTGAAGACTCTCTAACATTTAAGAATTCCAGATCTTGGTATTTTATTCAAACAACAAGCACAACAAAATAAAATAAAATGACACTCCAAGCAAAACACATATCATGTGGTGAATAAAAATATAGCTCCAAGTAAAGTTACCGATGAACGAAGACGAAAGAGGGGATGCCATCCGGGGCATTCCCAAGCTTAGGCTCTTGGTTGTCCTTGAATATTACCTTGGGGTGCCATGGTCATCCCCAAGCTTAGGCTCTTGCCACTGCTTATTCCATAGTCCACCGAATCTTTACCCAAAACTTGAAAACTTCACAACACAAAACTTAACAGAAAACTCGTGAGCTGCGTTAGCAAAAGAAAACAAACCACCACTTCTAGGTACTGTAATGAACTCATTATAAATTCATATTGGTGTAATATCTACTGTATTCCAACTCATCTATGGTTCATACCCTTCGATACTACTAATAGATTCATCAAAATAAGCAAACAACACATAGAAAACAGAATCTGTCAAAAATAGAATAGTCTGTAGTAATATGGATCAAACGTATACTTCTGGAACTCATAAAAAATTCTCAAATAAATTGGTGGACCTGAGGAATTTGTCTATTAATCCTCTGCAAAAAGAATCAACTTAATAGCACTCTCCAGTAAAGAAATGGCAGCTAATCTCGTGAGCACTAAAGTTTCTGTTTTTTTACAGCAAGATCACAAAGACTTCACCCAAGTCTTCCCAAAGGTTCTACTTGGCACAAACACTAACTAAAACATAAAACCACATCTAAACATAGTCTAGATGAATTATTTATTACTAAACAGGAGCAAAAAGCAAGGAACATAAATAAAATTGGGTTGCCTCCCAACAAGCGCTATCGTTTAACGGCCCTAGCTAGGCATGATGATTTCAATGGTGCTCACATAAAAGATAAGAATTGTAACATAAAGAGAGCATCATGAAGAATATAAGTATCACATTTAAGCCTAACCCACTTCCTATGCCTAGGGATTTTGTGAGCAAACAACTTGTGGGAACTATAATCAACTAGCATAGGAAGGCAAAACAAGCATAACTTTAAAACTTTAAGCACATAGAGGAAACTTGGTATTATTGCAATTCCTACAAGCATATATTCCTCCCTCATAATAAATTTCAGTAGCATCATGAATGAATTCAACAATATAACCATCACATAAAGCATTCTTTTCATGATCTATAAGCATAGAATTTCTATTACTCTCCACATAAGCAAATTTCTTCTCATGAATAGTAGTGGGAGCAAACTCAACAAAATAACTATCATGTGAGGTGTAATCCAATTGAAAATTAAAATCATGATGACAAGTTTCATGGATATCATTATTCTCAATAGCATACAAGTCATCATAATAATCATCATAGATAGCAACTTTGTTCTCATAATCAATTGGAACCTCTTCCAAAATAGCGGAATAATTACTAAATAAAGTCATGACCTCTCCAAATCCACTTTTATCAATATACTCATCATAAATAGGAGAAATGCTATCATCATAATAAATTTTCTCATCAAAACTTGGGGGACAAAAAAATATCATCTTCATCAAACATAGCTTCCCCAAGATTGTGGCTTTGCATATCATTAGCATCATGGATATTCAAAGAGTTCATACTAATAACATTGCAATCATGCTCATCATTCAAAGATTTAGTGCCAAACATTTTAATGCATTCTTCTTCTAACACTTTGGCACAACTTTCCTTTCCATCATACTCATGAAAGATATTAAAAAGACGAAGCGTATGAGGCAAACTCAATTCCATATTTTTTTAGTTTTATTTTATAAACTAAACTAGTGCTAAAACAATAAACAAAAAGATTCGATTGCAAGATCTAAAGATATACCTTCAAGCGCTAACCTCCCCGACAACGGTGCCAGAAAAGAGCTTGATATCTACTACACAACCTTCTTCTTGTAGACGTTGTTGGGCCTCCAAGTGCAGAGGTTTGTAGGACAGTAGCAAATTTCCCTCAAGTGGATGACCTAAGGTTTATCAATCCGTGGGAGGCGTAGGATGAAGATGGTCTCTCTCAAGCAACCCTACAACAAAATAACAAAGAGGCTCTTGTGTCCCCAACACACCCAATACAATGGTAAATATTATAGGGGCACCAGTTCGGTGAAGAGATGGTGATACAAGTGCAATATAGATAGTAGATAATGATTTTTGTAATCTGAAAATATAAAAACAGCAAGGTAGCAAATGGTAAAAGTGAGTGTAAACGGTATTGCAATGCATTGAAACAAGGCCTAGGGTTCATACTTTCACTAGTGGAAGTTCTCTCATCGGTAATAACATAATTGGATCATATAACTTTCCCTCAACATGCAACAAAGAGTCACTCCAAAGTCACTAATAGCAGAGAACAAACGAAGATATTATGGTAGGGTACGAAACCACCTCAAAGTTATCCTTTCTGATCGATCTATTCAAGAGTCCGTAGTAAAATAACACGAAGCTATTCTTTCCGTTCAATATATCCTAGAGTTCGTACTAGAATAACACCTTAAGACACAAATCAACCAAAACCCTAATGTCACCTAGATACTCCAATGTCACCTCAAGTATCCATGGGTATGATTATAAGATATGCATCACACAATCTCGGATTCATCTATTCAACCAACACAAAGAACTCCAAAGAGTGCCCCAAAGTTTCTATCGAAGAGTCAAGACGAAAACATGTGCCAACCCCTATGCATAGGTTCATGGGTGGAACCCGCAAGTTGATCACCAAAACATACATCAAGTGGATATAGAATACCCCATTGTCACCACGGGTATTCCACGCATGACATACATCAAGTGTTCTCAAATCCTTAAAGACTCAATCCGATAAGATAACTTCAAAGGGAAAACTCAATCCATTACAAGAGAGTAGAGGGGGAGAAAAATCATAAGATCCAACTATAATAGCAAAGCTCGCGATACATCAAGATCGTACCACCTCAAGAACACGAGAGAGAGATCAAACACATAGCTACTGGTACATACCCTCAGCCCCGAGGGAGAACTACTCCCTCCTCGTCATGGAGAGCACTAGGATGATGAAGATGGCCACCAGAGAGGTATTCCCCCCTCCGGCAGGGTGCCGGAATGGGTCTAGATTGGTTTTCGGTGGCTACGGAGGCTTCTGGCGGTGGAACTCCCGATCTATTCTACTCCCCGAAGTTTTTAGGGTATATGGATATATATAGGAGGAAGAAGTACGTCGGTGGATCACGGGTTATCCACGAGGCAGGGGCACGCCCCCACCCTCATGGGCAGCCCGGGACTCTTCTGGTCCATCTCCGATACTCCGTGGGCTTCTTCTGGTCCAAAAATAAGTTCCGTGAAGTTTCAGGTCAATTGGACTCCGTTTGATTTTCCTTTTCTGCGATACTCTAAAACAAGGAAACAACAGAAACTGGCACTGGGCTCTAGGTTAATAGGTTAGTCCCAAAATTCATATAAAATAGCATATAAATGCATATAAAACATCCAAGGTTGATAATATAATAGCATGGAACAATCAAAAATTATAGATACATTGGAGACGTATCAATATACATGTTGGAGCCTCAGCTCTTGTAATTTCTCTCTTCACATTCTCTCACCCTCTCCAAATCTAAACAAGACTGTGTTGGCTCTCTCTCTCCCCTCACTTATGGTCAAAGAGCCAATAGGATCCAGTGCACTGGGGAAGGTAAGGAGGTGCAGCGTTAACGCTGTCGCCATTGGCGAGGGAGGGAATCCACTGTCGGCGGCGTTGTTCTCTTTCACCTAGCGCCGGCGCATTTGAGCAGATCCAGCCTCCCGCCGCCCACCAAGCGACACCCCGACAATCCTAAGGTATAACTTACTTTGAAACAGGCATTGCCCTAGTTGCATGTGGATTTTTTTCGCATCTGCACTCGAATCTAGGTGTTGCATCAAACATGAAAAGAAGGGGGGAAGTTGTATAGCATGAATCTAGGCTGTGGTTCAAAGAGGAAAGGAAGGGGAAAAGTAGTACACACTGGCAAACACAGTACACATATATGTAAGGAATTGATATTTCTGTGGGTGGGGACAAGGTTGTAGAGTTTCAGCAGGACTAGATTTGCTGCCCTCACATGGGGAAAGGTGTCTAAAGAGAAAAAAATGGGACCAACACTGATATGCTCCTTGGTTGTTTGTTGCAACAGACTGTGCATCACACCTTATACATCAGTGGATGCACATGGTGTTGGTGTTTCCACTGCCCCATACAACTATTTAGTTGTTTTTAATCTAATCATGCCACTTGAAAATTGAAGCAGCTCCATAGTTAAAAGCAAATTATATGTTTAACTAATGTTATTGTTAATATAGTCTCTCTATTAATATGAATCGATGCCATTTTTTGAGAAATGCTACTGGCTTGCTTCCTTTCCCATTTAGATAAGTTAGATGCTTCTTTTCATGGGCTTTTGTGTCATCCATGGTTATTGGCCAATAATTGTTTCCTTTGCACCTTTGTCTATACATGGGTATCTACTTAACCTCGTTGCTATTGCGACCTTTTGGTGCACTACACAAAACAATTTTGTTTTAAGAGTGTTTTGTGTAGTTCAACTAAAATGCCACACGACAATGTTGCTTGACTGCTTGATTTTATTGGAACTGAACAAGAGGAGTTCGGACTTCCTATCTGTGTTGGCAAATTTGTTTCAGCTCCTCTTCGTCTGAGTTATTTGAATTCTATGTCATCAGAGGTCAATTTCGGCCTTCTTACAAATGGTTGTGCAGTGTGCTTTCACATGTTGTGCTACTTATACGGTAATGTTGCTTGATTTTAGTGAACTGCACAAAAGGAGATCAGACATCCAATCTATATGTCCATCGTAATATCCCATTGAGGTAAGATAATGATATTTCACAATTGTTTGCCTCTATTTTGGTACTATCATCAGAAAAATAATGTTGTCGTTTACTACTATACTTGTGCTCCTTAATTGACATGCCAAATCTTACATTGAAGGCGAAGGTTGTCTGTTATTGAACCAAGTGATGAATGGGGAAAGTGATGAAGAGGAAGAACAAGCAGAAGAAGAACCAAAATCAAATCTTGGTGCTGTAGTGAAGCACTGGAACTGTGATGACACACGTAATGATATTGGTTTGCATCTTAATTTATTGCAATGTCTGGAACGATCCATTGTTTTGACACTGTGATTTGATGCCACTCTTAGTGTAATATGCAATTATCTCTACATCTACAAAGAGGGATCTTGTTTGAAGATAATATATATTTTAGTGGAACTACACAAGAAGATGTTGGAAACATTAAACTAATGCAGGAGTAAACAGTAAGCATGGCAACCACAGTAGATAATAACGGATGACTCCCGATAAGTGCTTCATCTATACGCTCTATGCAATAAGCCTCCTGACAAATGCTGGTACCGGCCAACGGCTTCCATCCATATGATTCAACTTTGTCATCTCAATTGGTGTTGTGCTAATGTTTAGCTACTATCATGAGACAGTGGTATTGTTTCACATGTTAATCTAAGGCTGCTAATAAATTGAGGCACCGGTTTTCCACAGTTATAGCCACTGATAAAATGAAGTAATAATACAGTTCAAGTTGAGCTGCTCTCTTTAGTATCATATCATTTCCTATGAGGATAATAAGGATGCATGTACTTGTGACTATACATTTCATCGGTTACTCCCATTTTTAATGTAATGTCATGTTTTAAATATTTCTTTTTTTGGAGCAAACAGGAATACTAGCATTTAGTTGTTCTCTTGTCTTTGCACAATAGGATCCTCCTCCACTAAAGAAGAATATGGAGTACGTGAAGTGCCCAGTTTTGGTTATGCCAGGATGAAGAAGCCCAGTCTATCTTATTATCAGAAGGAGCGGTTGAAGGATGGTTACATTACTACCCACAAGACCAAACCAACTTGAGCTCAGAAGGACACACAGATCTCCATCTTTGTTGTTGTGATGGGCAAGTACAATGTTGTTGTAGGGTTCGTTCTGGTGAGTTTCATTTTTTTAATGTGTGTTCTGCATGGACCATGTATAATGTAGGTGCCTGTTTAAGTTGTAAATTATGCAAACAAGGATGCCCAGCTTGATTTTAGTTTGAACTACACATAATGTTCTGATGGTTTGTGCCCTCCATAATACTTCATCATGCACAATACATCGAATATTCTCGAATCATTCATTGCCACCTTCAGCAAGAAAAATAGCTACAAGAAAGGAGGTGCCGATGTGTTCAAGGCGTTGTAACATATACAGGCAAAATCCTACAAGCTACGCACGAAGTTGGTTGATTTTAGTGGAACTGCACAATAGGAACAACTGGTTTATTTAGCACGAGGTGACATGTCAATTTGCAAACTGATGGCAAACCCTTCCCATTCAACAATCATAGGCATTTGATATTTTGGAATGGGAAAACCTTCTCAAAAAATTTTGCTCATTGATGTTATAAAGAAGACATGCATTTGATATTTTAGAATGGGAGAACCTTGTCAATTTTTTCTCATTGAGGTTAGCAAGAAGACATGCATTTGATATTTTGGAATGGGACGCCCTTTGCCATCAGCAACACCGATCGATTTTCTTTATTTGTGTCTTTAGTTGTTGTCGGATCACGGGTTCCGGCAAAACCCCTAAGGTTCGAACGCTGGGGTGCGCACGAAGATTTCCCCCCTACCGATCCACGTCCTAACTCAGCTGAGATCTTACGAACTAACTCGACGAACTCGCAACACAAAGGACACAAAATATATACTGGTTCAGGCCACCGTTGTGGTGTAATACCCTACTCCAGTGTGGTGGTGGTGGATTGCCTCTGGGGCTGATGATGAATAGTACAAGGGGAAGAACAACCTCCTGAGGTTGAGGTGTTCTTGTGCTTGGTGAACTTGTGTGTGTGAGGATCTGATTCCCTCTCTCCTCCTAGCGATGGTGGTGGCTAGTCCTATTTATAGAGGCCCTAGTCCTCTTCCCAAATATCGAGCGGGAAGGGACCAACAACGGCCAATTTGAAAGGGGACAACTTGTACAGCTTATCCTGACAAAAGTGGTCTTCTCCTGCAAAAAGCTCTGGTGGTGACGCCGTCTTGGGCTCCACGGTGACCTCCGTCTTGCCGTCCTTCTAGTCTTGGTCTTGTTGCACCGATATGGAAACCTTTGCTTGATGCCTCGATACTCAGCGCCTGCACTTGCCCCCTTAGCACCAAAAAGGAAAGAAGGACGCTGCGCGCGCTGGCGCCCTCCTGGCCTCGATCGTCATGGCTCACGTCACGAGAACCTCGCGAGGTTTGCCTGGCCTTGAACTATCCGCCCCTCGCGAGCCTGGCTGGCGAGGCCGCTCCTGAGGAGGTCTTGCGTCGTCTGCCTCGCAAGGCTTGGCCCCTCGTGAAGGTCTTGAATGCCTTGTTGATGAAGATTGGCCGTACATGCCTGCTAGCAAAGCCACGCTGTGGGCCTTAGGGAGGCAAGTTTGGGGACCCCCGTTCCCAGAACGCCGACAGTAGCCCCCGGGCCCAAGGCGCGCTCGAGCTTGGCTTCGAGGCGAAGCCAAGGGTCAAGTGTGGAGCGCCACGGGCCCCAATAGCATGCGGCCTCGGTCGATGCGTGGCGGTTGATTGGACGTGTCTTCGCTTCCCCACGCTCCCTCGGCAACTGCCCGACTTGACAAGTCCCTGCGACATGCAAGGAAAACCATCATTACCTGTGGTCGTGGGGGGCGCTGGTTGGCCTTCTCCTGGTATAAATGGGAGGGGGTGGAGCCCCCGTCGCCCATCTTTCCTCTGCCTCTCCCGCTTCTTCTCCTTCCCTGCTCCATTCCTTGCTTGTGCAGACATGGCGCCGATCCGGAGGTTCTCGGCCGCAGAGAAGGGCAAGGCTCACCTCAACGGGCCCGAGCTGCTCCACCAAAGAAGAGGAGGTCTCATCGCTACGAGATGGTTGTGACACCGGTGGTGTCGCGGCCTTGGTATGAGAGGCCACCTCCTGGGTACCCGTTGCCCTTGTACGCTCATGCCGACGATTCCGGAGGGAGGAGTGATCCAGGGGTCCATGCTACGGACTCTTCACACAAGTTTGTGCTGTGGTCGGTGATGTCCCCGAGCACCTGGATACGCCTCTCGCAGTTCTTCGCCGCCGAGATGCCGCCAAGGAGCCTTCGCAAGCTTTGGCTGCAACACGCTGATTGCGACGCCCCAGCGACTGGAGCGGAGATTGGAGCCGTTGCCTCCGGGAAGATCTTCATGACCCGAGGCTGGGTCGAGATTGCCCGAGTCTGCCGTGCGGAGGGTGCCCTCGCGATCCACTTCGAATTCGATGGCGCCTCCGTGCTATTCTTCAAGGTCTTCGACGAGGAAGGCCGCCGCCTGGAGTGCTGCCCTGAAGGAGGTCACCAGGATGATGCTACAGCGGGCGTTGGGCCCGCCACAGGTCTCGCCTACAGCTCCTCCAACGACAACGGTGACTCCTGGTGGTCTAGCGACTCCCCTGAGCTCGCGGAGTCTCCGGAGACGATCGGTGACAACTACATGCCCCCGAGCTCCCGCCGAGCCTGGAGTAGGGCTGCGGCATCCAGCCGCCGTTGCCGCTGATCTGGATGCGGTTGGCGCCGGCCTCACGTGGCCCACAGTTGATGATGGCATCGGCGACATCTAGTGCACATAGATAGAACTCCTAGGAATTCTTTCCCTTTTGTTCCCTGCGAGGAATCAAGAAATGAAGCCCATGGGGGCGTGTGAAGCGTGTGTAATGCCTTTTGTCAATATTGTCCTCATTATGAAGATTTGTGTGCGCATATCCTGCCGAAGCTCGGCCTCCCCTTTCCAATCCTGCGGCAGCTTGGTGCTCTATGCTGACAGGTCCCGGTCCCCAGGTAGGCTGCAACCGTCATTGGTATGCCAGGTCGCGTGTCGTGGTCAAGGCCAGGAGGTGAGCGGCCCGAGGTCCAGTAAGAGCTCCTGAGGCGTGATGCTCCAGAGGTCCCCTTTAGCATGCAAGAAGCTGTCTTAGGATGGGAAAGGAAGAAAACATTGTCACAGCAGGGCAGCGAAGGGAGTGAGCGAGTGTCTCGTGCCATAGTGACTGGTGGATCCAGAGCGAGAACTTATCTTGGCTGTCCGGGGTCGACTCCTCGAGTCATGCCAGACCCGCACGTCCGTCACCGTAGTGTTGCTAGGTCAGGCCCATGCGGGTCTCCCCTCCCCTCCATGTTCTTCTTGGTGCTCTGCGTCCTCAGGTCCTGGCCCTCGAGCGAGCTCAGCCGCTGCTGGTATGCCAGGTCGCGTGCCATGGTCAAGGCCAGGGGGTGAGGGCTGGAGAGCCAGTAAGAGCTCCTGAGGCGCGATGCTCAGGAGCCCCCCTTTTAAAGCACAAGCGAATCGCATGAGAGAAGAGGGAGAGTCCGCGGTACCGCCTGCTGCGGCCCTCAGAAATTTCCTACAAGTTAGCACGAGGAAGGGCACCGGTCGCCCTGGTGATTGCTGGTTTGCTTCTGGCGCGTGAGAGGGGACTCCCTACTGTGGAGAGCCCCCGGGGCATGTACAGCCCCGCCCTGACACGTGGCTTGCATGGCAGGTCTAGACGTGGTGTGTCTGGACACTTGTGAGCCAGCGCGGGACTCACGAGGCCCTACCTCAAGGCGGGTTGCGCCTGGTCTTGGTTCTTGTTTGCTGTCTTGGTCCTGCGAGATGGTCTGGCAACCTGCGCCGAATGAGTCTCCTGAGGTTATCGCATGAGAAAGATAAGCACCAACGGCCCCAGGAGGTGACGTGAATGGGGCCAGCCAGCCAGCCAGAGCTCAACTGCTGGATTTATCGACGCTGGAGGGACGGGCCCGAGCACAGACGCCTTGCTTAACTTACTCACGCGAAGGGTCCTGAAGAAAGATGACCGTCGCGCGGCTCCCATGGTGGGTGGCGATCAAGCACGTGATAGTCATAGATAGATTAAGCATGCAAGGCAACCTAGCTCAGGTAAATGCACAGCGATACGCGCCACTCGGTCCTGCCTGAGCGGCTTGGGGATGATGCAGCCTGAGGGGCGCCCCCAACAAGGTAAGCTAAAGACATAAAAGGAAAGAAACATGCCAAAGGGACGGACCCACACGGCCTGGGAATGATGCAGCCCTGGGGGCGCTCCCAGCTGAATGAACTTGGAAAATGTCACCTGGTTCTGTTGATGAAGGAGAGTTGGGGCAGCTGAAGGTATGCGGCGAAGGGGCTGCTCCTCATGAGCCACCGGGGACCTGAGCCTCGGGAGGCTCTGGGGGTCCAGGGGGTTCCTTGAGGACCGTCTTCATCTCTATGAGCACAGCGTGGTGCCTGGTCTCCTAAGCCGCCAGGACGCTCCGCAGGTTGCGCTGATAGGCGGTCGCCACGCTCGGCAGGCCAAAAGGCATGCGATCGTAGCTATGAGGTGGGCCCTCACAGTGTCCCACGCGCGAAAGCCAGGAAAGCTCTTGAGAGGCAGCCCGGTTGAGCCCTGGGACGTCGATGCAGACGCGCAGCCCGGCATCCTCGTCTGGATGCGGAGCTGCACCTGGTGAGCGGCGACTGCCGCGCATGGCCCTTGCGTCTTGCAATTCCTGAGTGGTCTCGGTGATGAACTCCTAAACGGTGGGCACTCCTTACCCTGTGTTCTCCTCAGGGAAACGTGCCGTGAAGCACACCTCCAAGTGGTGCCCAAGCACCTCCCCCGTGATGTTGGCAAAGTCTAAGGCCCTCCAGAAGAGAGCCCCCGAGCCCTGCCCGAGAGGGGCGCTGGGCGCGCTTTCCTATGCGATGGAGGGAGGCGTCCCAGGCGCGGGCGCCGATCCTGACGAGGCGCCGCTTGCCCGAGGCCTTGCATGGCGCAACTGCTTCTTCTTCTTGGGGTGCCCTTAGGAGGGCGCTCGCCCTGGCTGTCGGGGTCGTCGAGTGCTGCAGCTTGGAAGGTGTAAGTGCATCTAGTGCCCCTTACTGATTTTGGTGTATTGAAGACTTATAGGTTAAGGGACTGATGCGTTTGTGAGTGTACACAGGTCTATAAGTATATGAGGAGTTTGATATTTACAGAGAAAGTCGACCCCTAAAAATGAAGTTCTTTGACTGAAGACTTTGGATTTCTGAAGACTTTGAAAGTGAAGAAATTGGTGTAATCCTAAAGACTTGGTATTCATTCGAGGAACATGAAGCATGAAGACTTTTGTTTTCGTAGTTTCATTTTCTCTTTCTTGAGTCATAGGAAACACCGTACTGTTAAAGGGGGTCGAGGAAATACTAAGGAAAAATTTCCAAGTGATGCTCAACTCAAAATCCTACACCTACCAATCCCTTCGAGTGAAGCCATTGGAAATCTCATATAGTTCAGTCAATTTCTTCAGTGACAGAGACGAAGTTCTTCTGATCTCTGAGGAATTTGTTCTGACTGAGGAGTTAGGAATTCCCCAATGCAGATTGCCTACACAGTGAGGAACATGATAGTCCTGAGGAATTTGATACTCAAAATTCCAACCGTTGTTGTGCTATGCGCCAGCTGTCCCTAAATATCTACCCACCTAACGGTCATATCATTGAAGGGCATTTATGTCTTATCATGTCGGGCTGCTCCCTAGGCTATAAATAGCCGCCCCCTACAACCACTAGCTGGTTGGCTGCTCCGAGAGAAACTGACACTTGTCATTAGAGAGCATCCCATCCTCCGAGGACTTTGAGTGAAAATCATCAAGTGAGGAAAACCAAAACCCAAAACACCTACAAACCCCAAGTGATTGAGCATCACTGAAGAGATTGATCCTGTGTGGATCTGATGCTTGTTACCTTTGAAGACTGTGCATCTTCCAGACGGTTAGGCTTCATGGTCTAGAGCATCCAAGTGAAAATTGTGGATCACCGAGTGACCGAGTCTGTGAAGGTTTGGAAGTCACCTGAAGACTTACCACGAGTGACTGGGCGAGGTCTGTGTGACCTTAGCTCAAGGGGAATACGGTGAGGACTATGTGTCCTGAGCTGCGTGTTCAGGACTGGGTGTCCGGGACTGTGTGTCCTCAGGTTTAAATACCTAGCCGCCCTAACCAGACGTACACCTGTCACAACAGTTGGAACTGGTCTACCAAATCATTATCTTCACCGAGCTAACTGGTTCCATTTACTCAACCCTTCCATTTCCTCTTATCTGTGATGTGTGCTTGTTCATATATGTTTGGAGACTTTGACTGGAGACTTTCTCTATTTCCTCAGTTCAATTTCTTCAGTCTATTTGTCTTATCCTGTGTTATCCTGTGTTTACACTTTCTGTACTCTATGCTTGTTTTCATTTCTTCATGAAGACCATGCTCATGCTCTGTTATGTTTACTTCTGAGTACTTATTCCGCTGCAAGTAGTTCTTCACTGAGGAATTTCCTCCCCCTGAAATTCCTCAGTAAAGAATTCATAAAAATCGCTTATTCACCCCCCTCTAGTCGATATAACGCACTTTCAATTGGTATCAGAGCAAGGTACTCCCTTGTTCTCTATGATTTTGGTTTAACCGCCTGGAGTTTCAGTTATGTCGACCATAGGAATGAAGACTGTGACTTGCCCCATCTTTGATGGTCATGATTATCCCAAGTGGAAGGACATGATGTAGAAGCGTCTCATGGCAATGAACAGCGAACTCTGGACCGTCACCGAGATTGGTCTTACTGACCTATGCAAGATGGCGGAGGCTGATGATATTCGCAAATACACTCTTCTCAACCTCACGGTGAAGGACATCATCTGCTCCAGCTTGTCACAAAATCAGTTCAGGAACGTTATGCATCTCAGCCATGCAAAACTCATCTGGGACCGACTTTCTGAGGTCTATGAAGATCACTGATCTCACCATGATCCCTGGTTCGAAGAATTCATGGAATCACGCAAGGCTATGACTTTCAATCCAGAGTCATCATCCTCTGCACCATGCCTTATGGCAAAAGTTGCCAAGGTAACTGACTGCTACTTATCTGAGTCGAGTGATGATGAATTTGGTGATGAATTTGGACCCAATTATGTCAAACTTGCTTTCCTTGCCACTAAACAACAAAGAGCTTTGGAAAAAATTCAAAACATGCTAAATGAGAGTGACGATATGCTGGGCGAGGAAATGGATCGCACTAAAATTTTGACTGAAAATCTTCAGAGACTTGAGTCCAAGTTTGACAACCTTCAAGGTCATCATAACACTCTCCTATCTGATCATGAGAAGCTTTCATATGAATTTCTTCAAAGAAAGCAAGATCTTGGGCAGTTAAGAGTGAGTTATGAAGATCTTCAGAAGGAGTGTGATTCATTACTTCCTCAACAGATCAGCGCTACTCAGGATGAATTTGTTCCTCCATGTTTGAAGTGCATTGAACGTGAAACTGCTAATTCTTCACCTGAATGCTCAAATACTTCCATTTCTGCAAATTCTTCAACTGCCTCTGCTATCACTAATTCCTCATCTAAGGACATTGCTAGTATCACTGATAATGCAGGGCTGAAGGAATTGTATATGACAGGCATGTACAAAATCCTCAAAGGGCATCAGGCTCTTTGTGACATGCTTAAAAAGAAGATCCTCAACAGGAACCCTAGGAATGAGGAAATTGCCTTTGAGAGGAAAATCAATGCTGATGGGACCTATTGGAAACCTGAGCAGTATCCCAAAACCTCATGGGTTGCTGTAAAGGGACCTTCAGTGGTTCCATCTACTTTATCTGGCTTTACATGTGAATCTTCATATTCTTCTGATGAGTCAATTGACTCCAACTATAAATTGTTCAAAAATCAGAATGGTGAAGTATTTGCTAGATATGTTGGCACTAACTGCAAGAACGGTCCTCCTATGAAGAAAATCTGGGTTCCTAAAAGGTGCCTTGAAAATCTTCAGGTGAATGTCATCATGACACCACCTGCGAAGAATACGAACCCCGGATCAAATTCTTCATATGGATCCAAGTCCTCATATGGACCAAACTCCTCACATGGATCAAATTCCTCAAAAGGATCAAAGTCCTCATATGAGCATCATCGTGGTAACCCGTCTATTTCACAGGGAAGATCTAAGGAATATGGATATGTGCATTATTCTTCAAATCATTATGTTCATAAGTCCTCGAACAATTTCTCTGCTTACTCTTATGCTTACCCTAACCCCTCATATGTGAAATGAAGGGGATTGGCATCTATGCCACCTTTCTCTTATGGAGGTCACAGAATGATGAACTCTTTGCCACCCTTTAGATGTGGGTGGTGAAGAAAAAGAACTAATCTCTTATGCAGGATCAGGTCTCCAGACGAACTTAATCGTCTGAAGAATTGACTGGAGACCTGAATGTGCTTGAATGGACGCAAGCTAATCATGAAGAAATGAATTTTCATTTCTCATGTCCTCTTACTACTTTATCTTCTTTATTGCTTGATCATATTGATCTGATGAAATTAATACCATATTCTTCACTAATGAAGTATATGAATTCGTAAGCTGCACTAATTCATCTGCAGGATGATCAACCCAAAGCCACTAAGTGGGTCCTTGATAGTGGATGTACAAATCACATGACTGGTGACAGGAGCTTATTGATGGACTATGCTTTATCTCCATCACATCTGAAGCATATCACCTACGCTGACAAAGGAAAAAGCAAGGTATTGGGTCTAGGTAAGGTTGCAATCTCGAAGGATCGATACATGCACAAAGTCATGCTTGTCGAGTCCTTAGGGTTCAACCTCATGTTTGTCTCAATGCTTTGTGATCTTGATATGGTTGTTGTCTTTGGCTTGTGATCATGGAAGCTGACAATTCCAAAGTCTTCGAAGGCTTTAGGAGAGGAGATTTGTATATTGTTGATTTCTCTACAGGACCACAACCTGCTACATGTCTACTTGCAAAAGCTTCAAAAGGCTGGCTATGGCATCGACGACTTGGTCATGCTGGCATGAGGAATTTGCACACGCTCACGAAGAAGAAGCATGTCATTGGAATTGAAAATGTCAAATTCCTCAAGGATAAATTATGCGGAGCCTGTGAAGCTGGAAAAATGATTAAGGCCAAGCATCCAGCGAAGACTATCATGACTACCACTCGACCATTTGAATTACTTCACATTGATCTCTTTGGCCCTACTCACTATGCAACATTTACTAATGCTACATCCTTATATGGATTTGTCATTATTGATGATTATTCTCGATATACATGGGTCCATATCATCACTTACAAAACTGAAGTGCAGGAAGTCTTCAAATGATTTTCATCGAGGGCTTCAACCAACTTTGGTGTGAAGATCAAGCACATCAGAAGTGATAATGGAACTGAGTTGAAGAACACTGGTCTTGATGACTATCTTGATGAACTTGGTATTACTCATGAGTTATCTGCTCCACATACTCCTCAGCAAAATGGTGTAGTAGAGCGCAGGAACAGGACTCTTGTTGAGATGGCCCGCACTATGCTTGATGAGTACAAGACGCCTCCTCGCTTTTGGCCTGAGGCAATTGATATTGCGTGCCACATCATCAACATGGTATATCTTCACAAATTCTTCAAGAAGACTGCATATGAACTCCTCACTGACAAGCAACCCAATGTGAGTTATTTCAAAGTCTTCGGCGCTAAATGTTGGATTAGAGATCCTCATCATAGTTCTAAATTTGCACCGAAAAAGCACATGAAGGTTTTATGCTCGGTTATGGTAAGGACTCGCACACCTACAGAGTCTTCAACACCTGTCATCACAAGGTTGTTGAAACTATAGATGTGCGGTTTGATGAAACTAATGGCTCGCAAAGAGAGCACCTACCTCCTGTGATAGATGAAATACCTCCTGAGGAATCTATTAAGTTCAAGGCTACTGAGGATGTCATTCCTACTGAAGAATCTGCTGAAGAAGTCATTCCAGAACATGAAGAACGTCATACTGATGCACCTGAGGAAAATGGTGCTGAAGAAAATGCTGATCAAATTCCTCAACGACAACCCGCTCATCCTTGCGTTGCAAATGAAGTGCAAATTGAGAAAATCATCAGCGACATCAACATTCCAGGTCCTCTCACACGCTCAAGAGCTTCACATTTATCTAACTTTTGTGGGCACTTTGCTTTCATTTCTATCACAAATCCCACTAAGGTAGATGAAGCATTTCTGGAGCCTGAGTGGATTCAAGCTATGCAAGAGGAATTACATCAATTCGAGCTCAAAAATGTCTGGGAACTGGTCAAACATCCAGATCCTCACAAGCACAATATCACCAGCACAAAATGAATCTCCCGCAAAAAGCAAGATGAAAATGGCCTTGTGGTGAGGAATAAGGCACGGCTTGTAGCTCAAGGCTACACACATGTTGAAGGAATTAATTTCAATGAAACTTCTGCACCTGTTGCTAGACTTGAAGCTATTCACATATTACTTGCTTATGCTAACCATCATGACATCATCTTATATCAAATGGATGTGAAAAGTGCATTCCTCAATGGTAAGCTTGAGGAAGAAGTATATGTTGCTCAACCCCTAGGTTTTGAAGATCCAAAGCATCCTGACATAGTCTTCAGACTCAATAAGGCCCTCTATGGCCACAAGCAGGCCCCACGGGCGTGGTATGATACTTTGAAAGAATTCCTCATGAAGAAAGGCTTCAAACCCGGTTCACTTAACCCAACTCTTTTCACTAAATCTTATGATGGTGAATTGTTTGTGTGCCAAATTTATGTTGATGATATCATTTTCGGTTGTACTGACCAACGTTACAGTGATGAATTTGCCTATATGATGAGTGAAGAATATCAAATGTCTATTATGGGAGAATTGAAATTCTTCTTAGGTCTTTAAATTCGTCAACAACGCAATGGCATATTCATATCTCAGGAGAAATACCTCAATGATGTACTGAGGAAATTCGGTATGCAAGATTGCAAAGGAGTCAAAATCCCTATGCCCACAAATATTCATCTATGCACTGATGAAAATGGTATTGACTTTGATCAAAAGGTATACCGCTCCATGATTGGTTCTTTATTGTACTTATGCGCATCTAGGCCAGATATTATGTTTAGTGTTTGCATGTGTGCCCGATTTCAAGCTACATCGAAGGAATCACACCATAAGGCTGTGAAGCATATTCTTCGATATCTAGCTCACACACCAACACTTGGATTATGGTACCCCAAGGGCTTGGCTTTTGATCTCATTGGATATTCAGACTCTGACTATGCTAGTGATCGTGTGGACCGCAAGTCAACATCTGGCACATGCCATTTCCTTGGACGATCTTTGGTCTGTTGGCCCTCGAAGAAACAGAACTGCGTATCACTATCTACTGCTGAAGCTGAGTACATTGCTGCTGATTCTTGCTGTGCTCAACTACTATGGATGAAACAAACACTCAAGGACTATGGCGTCATAATGAAGAATGTGCCACTCTACTATGACAATGAGAGTGCCATCAAGATTGCTCATAACCCAGTTCAGCACTCGAAGACAAAGCACATTCAGATTCGTCATCATTTTCTTCGTGATCATGTGTTGAAGGGCGACATCTCTATTGAGCATGTGAAGACTGAAGAACAGCTAGCCGATATCTTCACTAAGCCCTTGGATGAGAAGAGATTTAGCAAGTTGCGGTGTGAGCTAAATATCCTAGAATCTTTGAATGTTCTTTGAAAAGGACACTCATCCTAACACTTATGCAAAAATGATGACTTAGATGTGCAACACATGAAGAAACATTTTTCTTCAATCAATGAAGAACAACACTCTAAGTGTGAAGAAATTAACGAAGAATTTGATTCTCAGAACCCTACGACAATTGTACGTGGTGTCTGAAATCATCATTCTTATACGGTGGGTCACGCCACCACCAAATGTTGAAAATCTTCAATTGAGTTTTTCCTCAGTTCTTTGAAATTCCTTAGTTGTTTTTCTACTTGCATTGTCTTCACCATTTCCGTCATTTTTCTTCATTGGCTATATATATATGAGTTTATGTCCTCTACAGCATTCACTTATTGCTATTTCTTCGAGTTTCTCTTTCTGCTAAGTGAATGTGATCGGACCCTTTCCCCCTCTATGCTTAACTCAACCCAGTCTATTCACAAATTCTTCATGTGCGTTCTATTTTGAATCTCGTTCAAAATCTTCACTGTGTCCTTGTCAGCTGAAGAAATTGTGAACGGAACTTTAAAACCTATCTTATCAAAATTTTCGGCTTTGCCGCTCAAACCGTTCGCATTCTATGTGATGTTTATCTATTCACCCACGATCTCACATGGTCGTTACCTCTCTATACGTGGGTGACACATGTCAAGCGGATGAGAAAGCTTAGGGGCATGTTCGTCCCATTTCCACAGGCGAGCGGTTTTTCACTTGGCTATAAATACCCCTCTCCCTTCCTCACTTCACTTTTACTCTGCTCGATCTCACTCCCTCGCTTGAGCTCCTCAACCCTAGCGCCGCCGCTACTTCCATCGTCACCGGTGAGGAAGAGCTTCACTGCCTCGACCTCGTTGCCGCTGTACTCACGCCGGACGCGGATTTCTTCACTCCGCCGCCGCCATAGCTGTCTTCTTCAGCCAAGTTAGGGCGTGGAAGATCTGAACCGACAAGCTTCAAATCTACACTTCCCAGTTCGTCGTGTTCATCGTCCAGGGTAATTAAATGTTATTTTTACTACCCTTGTTGATTCGGATGATTTTTCTTCAAACCCTCAAAAGGTGTTTATTCTTCAAATCCACACACACTGGACACCTCACATATCATCTGTTCTTGATCTATTTCTCTAAGAAAAAATTTCTTCAAGATTCCTCAATTGTGTGGATTTTCAATCTGTACAACTCTGGAACCTAAGTCAAAGAATGCTTAGTGAAATTCTTCAAGACTCAACGGGTCAAATTCCTCAAACTTGTTCTTATTGCAAAACCTTCTGAGAACGCATATGACCTCTCCAAATTCGTCGCAACTATACTCTGCTGACAGGTACACATGTCCGCTGCTGAATCACTAGGTTCTCATCAACTTAACTCATTTGCAACGTTCCTCGAAGAAAAGTTGCATACATCTTCAGAGAACTCAATCATTCAAAACCCTCAGCTGAAGAAAATGGCAGATGCTAAGAAACCACAGAAGGGAGGAAAGAGGCCTAAGGTCAAAACTGCGTTTGAAATCCCCGAGAATATCTACAAGGATTATTGCACTCCTGATGAGGCCAAACATGGGAAGGAGGACAAAAATCAGCGCAATGTGCGCATTCAAAGAATAGAAAGGAGATGTGCATGGGAATGGAGGGATTATAGATATGTTACTCCCAAGTATATGAAGAAATTCGCTCTTAATCCTCCATGCCCAAGACCTCCTTTGGCACCTGGCCAAGAAGCTGATCCCACCAGCCTCAAGCGTGGTGAGCATTATCCTGATGAATGGGCCAAGAGCCAGGCCAAGCTTGCCAGAGTTGCTAAGAAAGCAGTGAGGAAATTCCATGAAGACTCTGCTGCTGCTGCCACTGCTGAGGCCTCTGCAAGTAAGCCCAAGAAGGCAATGCCAAAGAAGCCGGCTCATAAGACAAGTGCTTCTACCCAAATGCCCTCACGACCAAGTTCCTCAGCAATGCCCTCACGGCCAGTTTCTTCAAAGCCCTCATGGCCAATTCCTCATCCCAAACCAGCTCCTCCAAAGTCCTCAGCTCCTCCATCAAAGTCCTCAGCACCTGCGCATCTTGCCTCGTGCCAAAGGACAACATGCATCTCTATTGCCTCAGGCGCCTCTGCAAGTTCTTCAGCTCCACTGCATTCTTCAACTGGCCCCACTCTGTTGAAGACCAAGGCAACTGCTGCACGAGGCTCTCGACCAAGTCCTCAAAAGAAGCAGGTCGCTTTTCAAGTGTTGTCTGATGAAGACGAAGCTGATGACGAAGAACTTGCTGAAATCATCAGGGACAGGCAAGTCAGGGCCGCTAGAGCCAAAGGCACAAGTGTGCCTCCGCTTTTGGATCCAAAGTTGATCCTGGATTACATTGATCTCTGGCACAAGGACCCCAACACTCCCATGCCTGATTTCAAGTTGACTCCTGGCCAAAGTCATAGGGATAATTAGATTTATGCCCCTAGTTGTGTCCTGCTCGTCTGTTTTACCCCTAATTCCCAAAAGTCACCGGTTCTGTCCAAATCACTTTGCTCCTCTTATGCTTTTGCCCTTTGACTGTTTGACCGTCAGTTTGAAAACTCCATAACTAATTCATACTAAATCAGAAAAATGCAAATACGATACCAAAATGTTCAGAAAAACATCACATATATGTCAGTGTCATTTGCATCCATGAAAAAAGTGTAGGAAAGTGCCCATCCGAGTTTTAGCTCTTATGCTACCACCATGAATAGTAAAATCCAAAAAAGTTCAAAAAAATCATAAATAATTTGGTGGCAAAGAATGACAAATGTTTTAAGTGTCTGCCAAGTTTCATCAGGGAATAACATTCGTGGGTGCCGCGGCAAAAAAACAATCAGCACTCCAAAATAGATTATTTTTGTTGGCATGACTTCCACGAATGTCGTTCCCTAATGAAACTTGGCAAGCACTTAGACCACTTGTCGTTCTTTGCCACCATATTTTTTTTATTTTTTATTTTTTAGAGTTTACTATTCATGGTGGTATCAAAAGAGCTAAAACTCGGATGTGCACTTTCCAACACTTTTTTCATGAATGCAAATGACACTGACATATAGGTGATGTTTTTCTGAATATTTTGGTATCTTGTTTGCATTTTTTTGATTTTGTATGAATTAGTTTGAAGTTTTCAAACTGACGGTCAAACAGTCAAAGGGCAAAAGCATAAGAGGATCAAAGTGACTTGGACAGAACCGGTGACTTTTGGGAATTAGGGGTAAAACAGACGAGTGGGACACAACTAGGGGCATAAATCTAATTATCCCAAAGTCATACGTTGGCTCACTTCATTCAGGAAGAGAAATGGAAATCTGAAGAGGCCAGGCAGATCAAGAAAGCGCAGTACAAAAGGGAGCGCTTCCTAGAGAAAAACGTTGTCTCCATGACAACTGAAGAACTTGTCACTATTCAATCTAAGATCAAGAAGCTTAGTGATGAATTTGACGCATGCCACGCTGATTGGCTGAGAGACAAGGTTCATTTTGTGAGACTTGCTAACAACTTCAGCTCCACTGTTGTTGTCCAAACGCAACAATAAATTCCTCAGGCTGCAGCATTTGCTCAGCCTACGGAAGAAAATGCCAGCACCGCTGATGACACTCAGGCTGCTGAAGAAAATGCTAATTCCAGGGCTGATGACTGCATTCCAGCCGCTGAAGAAATAGCCAGGGCAACCTCTAGTGTTGTGCGTGAAGAAAATGAAGAAGTCAGGGCAACTGCATCAGTTGTGCCTAAAGATCTTGGACCAAATTCCTCTGCTCCTCCTGTGCCTACACCAACTCCTATCCTTCCATTTGCATCATATGTGAAGAAGACCAAGGCTGCAGAGTGTGCCGCTGTGAAGAAAAGGAAGGCATCAACTACATCAAATTCTTCAGATCCGAAGAGAATGAAACCACTAACAAGTTCCTATGACAATCCAATTGATGTTGTTCCTCTCTCATCCATGCCATCAAAGGACCTTGTTCCTTTTGATGAAGAATAGGTGATCCCAAGCGGATCAGATGATGACATTCCTTCTTCTTCTTCGTTAGAGCAGTTGGATGAAGAAATTGAAGTGGATTAAATCCCTTCAACCCCTATTATCTCATCGCCCATGCCTCAGTTCCCTACTGAAGAGGCCGGCGCTGAAGAAATGGATGAAGAAGAAGATGTGGACATTGGATGCACAACTCCAATGATGAACGATGACTTTTGGGAAAGTCAGCACCCTAATTCTCCACTGTTCACACCCCTTCAACAAATTCCTCAATCCCCTGTAACCACTGAAGTTCAAATGGGATCTGAAGAACCTCGTGCCACACCATCTGTCCATGAAGAGATTCCAGCCACTAGTGCTGAAGAAAATGTAAATGAAGAATTGATGTCCCAGGCTGCCACTGAAGAAGAACCTGAAATTTCTCGGCATGCGGAACCTGAGATCGAGATCCCTGAGGTTGTGATGCAATTGACTGACACTCCTCACGCCAAGCCAAATTCGAGGCTGATGACTTCTTTAGCGAGCATGTATTCTTCACTGACTACAATCCTTATGACTCTGCTCGTCTAAGGAGGAAGCACTTCTGGACTGCAAGACATGCCAACTTCTATTCTTCACTACTTTTCAACAAGGACAAAATCTTCTACCATGAGCATATTCCTCACGTGGACATGGAATCATTGACTTGTTTCTCTCCTGTCCTCGGTGTGCTTCATGATGCAGGCCTCCTCAATTTTTGCTCTGACATTGTTGATTAGAATAAAGAGCTTATTCTTCAGTTCTATACGACACTACACATCATAGGTGATCCTGAAGATATCAACACCTGGGTCTTGGACTGGATGACCGATAACACTCATTATAAGGCACCGGCCTCTGAATTACTTCACGCCCTGCCCATCAGTCCATCCAGTGAAGGAGCTCGCTGCCTGTACCAAGAACCTGAACTCACTCCTCATTACATGCAAGTTCTAATGAAGCCTCTGAAGCCCGGTCAAGCCCCAAGGACCAAATTTCTCGTGAAGGACTTACTCTATGTGCCCAGAACAGTCTATCGCCTTTTGACGAGGACAATGAGTCCTATCAAAGGCCATGACTCATCTGATGAGGAAAAGGTTGGTATCATGAAGAATCTGCTATTCAACATCATTCATAGCATTCCTGTCAATTACTATGATTTCTTCATGAGGAATCTGGCAAATTTTGCATTCTCTCCGTTTGAGTTGAAGCCTTATGCTCCTTGGATTATGAGATTCCTCAGAACAAGGTCTTCACTCAACTACAAGGCTGATTTTCAGAATCACCTCAGCTACCTGCCCCCGATTGAAGTCCTCAAGCAGACTTTTACCTCAACTGATGAAAAGGGGAAGGCACTTGTTGTCATTGATGAAGGCATTCGTCCATTGGATGGTCAGTTTCACAAAGCTTCATCTTAGTCCACCAATGATGACTCTGCCACTCATGACTCTGCAGCAAATGCATCCAAGTCAAATCCTCAAGCCACAGCTCCCAGGGTGATGACTGACCGTGAGCTGCTTCTTAGTCTTCACTAGAAGGTGGATCGCAACCATAAATGGGTTAAGCGCCAGTTTGGTTCAATTCTTCACAACATGACCGGTACACATAATGAAGTGAAGAAAAACCATTACTACCTCCATGAAGTTTTCGGTCGCACCTGGGATGTCTTATCGCATCTGTATGGTGAAGAAGATCTGAAGCAAATGGGTCTCAAGGAGAACTTTGACTGGTCTACACCTCCTCCGAAGAAATTGAAGAAGGTCAAAGTTCCTACCTTGGTGGCTAGCTCATATTCTTCATCCCGCGACACCGACGAGTATGAAGACTTGGACAACACTGCGGAAGGCCCTACAACAACAAACGACCCCAACAATGCTGGCGCTCCTCCATCAACTTGATATTCTTCAGGGGCGTTAGTCCTCATTTTCGATCCTTTTGGTCATTCGATGATAAAGGGGGAGAAATTTGAGTTAGTCTTCAAGCGGGTCTACCTATATGGGCGTTTTTTCGAAGTTACAACTCTCATTCTTTTGAAGACTTTGCTGGATCGAGTTGTAATCTTAAACTCTATGGTGGTCTGATACTTGTGCTGATTTCTTCTGCATGATTATTCCTCATTGATGTTAATGCACGCATGCTGAATTACATCAGTCACCATATTTCATCATGCATTTCAAATTCTTCATAGTATATGTTAAATGCGTGTATGAATTACAAGATATAGGGGGAGATCTCCATGATTCTACTCTTCAAAGTGTGCATTGCTTCAAAAGAAAAATCCTTGCTATGCACATCTTCAGGGGGAGTTCCTCTATATCTTGCAATCAAATTCCTCAATATCAGTATTTACACTTCGTATGTTTATCCCCGTTGAAAACTTAACCTATATTGTCATCGATCACCAAAAAGGGGGAGATTGTAAGTGCATCTAGTGCCCCTTAGTGATTTTGGTGTATTCAAGACTTATAGGTTGAGGGACTGATGTGTTTGTGAGTGTACACATGTCTATAAGTTATGAGGAGTTTGATATTTACAGAGAAAGTCGACCCCTAAAAATGAAGTTCTTTGACTGAAGACTTTGGATTTCTGAAGACTTTCTGAAGACTTTGAAAGTGAAGAAATTGGTGTAATCCTAAAGACTTGGTATTCATTCGAGGAACATGAAGCATGAAGACTTTTGTTTTCGTAGTTTCATTTTCTCTTTATTGAGTCATAGGAAACACCGTACTATTAAAGCGGGCCGAGGAAATACTAAGGAAAAATTTCCAAGTGATGCTCAACTCAAAATCCTACACCTACCAATCCCTTCGAGTGAAGCCATTGGAAATCTCATACAGTTCAGCCAATTTCTTCAGTGACAGAGATGAAGTTCTTCTGGTCACTGAGGAATTTGTTCTGACTAAGGAGTTAGGAATTCGCCAATGCGGATTGCCTACACAGTGAGGAATTTGATACGCAAAATTTTGACCGTTGCTGTGCTATGGGCCAGCTGTCCCAAAATATCTACCCACCTAACGGTCATATTGTTGAAGGGCATTTATGTCTTATCATGTCGGGCTGCTCCCTAGGCTATAAATAGCCGCCCCCTACAACCACTAGCTGGTTGGCTGCTCCGAGAGAAACCGACACTTGTCATTAGAGAGCATCCCATCCTCCGAGGACTTTGAGTGAAAATCATCAAGTGAGGAAAACCCTAACCCAAAACACCTACAAACCCCAAGTGATTGAGCATCACTGAAGAGATTGATCCTGCGTGGATCCGACGCTTGTTACCTTTTAAGAATGTGCATCTTCGAGACAGTTAGGCGTCATGGTCTGGAGCATCCAAGAGAAAATTGTGGATCGCGGATTGACCGAGTCTGTCAAGGTTTGGAAGTCACCTGAAGACTTACCACGAGTGACTGGGCGAGGTCTATGTGACCTTAGCTCAAGGGGAATACGGTGAGGACTAAGTGTCCTGAGCTGCGTATTCAGGACTAGGTGTCCGGGACTGTGTGTCCTCAGGTTTAAACTAGGAAACATGCTCGTGCGTTGCAACGGAAAAACAAAAAAATTACACACCTCTAATCCAATAATCATGGGTCAAGAACCTCGTGCCTTACCCCACTAGCCCACGTACTCTATTTTTACATGGAAATTCACCCATGTTGTTGCTTATTTTCCTTCTCACCTTTGCCGACGGGGGCCTAGCCGCGTTATGAATGCACATGCTTTTCGTGAGGAGCAAACTCCTAGATGCTGATTTTTGCATATATTTCTATATAAATTGTACATGGAGAAAGTAGTATTGAATTCCGCACCAAAACAATTAATTTGAGGGAAAACATATAGGCAATTCAGCGAAAGGATACAAAGCAAACCACACATGCGCACAAGACAAGAACAAACGAGAGATGGAAACTTGCAGAAAAGACCTAGAAAAACAATAACTGTACCCTCATGCATAGCTATAAACCTGTACGGATGTACTGGCGTTGATATTGCACAACCAAAATTCATTATGTACATTAGATTGTGCAAAAGAGATAACATACCTCAACAAGTGTGTTATAAATATCCTAATTTGCTGGTCTGTTGAACTGGATAGAAGTAGTTTGTCGTTGCCCTCGTCACTGTCGTTGATTCTATGCCAAAGCGAGCAGGTCTCATCTACCGAGCTAATGTAGAGGACATAAGAGAGAGCATATATAGGTTCAACGGTGGGCACGTACTTATCAATTAGTGGCACTGCATGGCCAATATCGCACTACAATCCATCATTTAGTCGGTGTTGACTGGCACCAGCACATGTGTGAGAGTAGCAACAACGCTAGGGAGAGGAGGTCAGGAGGATTCTCCATCTTACTTATATCAATGCATGTTTATCATGAATCAGTCATGGTAGGATCCGAGGGGTGTGATTTTGTCACATCTCTGCTTTTAGTCATGCATTAGGGTTGGATGAACATGTGCATCATGTTTAAATTTCTTTTAAACTTGAAATGGGGCCTAATCAACCCCAACACCCCCCCTGAAAATGCTAATTTCCAACAATTGGAATTTCAATGAACCCAAAATGCCCTTCATAAAAGCCCACCATTTTTGGTCTTGACTAAAACCTCTGCCAAAAATGGTCTTGCAAATTATGGAGCCATTCTGGATTTTTGAACAAGCCATAAGTATTTGAATTTGGGCATTTTAAATGCTATAAATATTTTAAAGTGCTCAAATAATCTTGGAAGCATTTTTAGGCAGTTGAGAATATTCCCAAATGTGCCTCTGAATATTTCCAGAGTTTTTGGAAATGAAATAGTATTTATTCTATTTCAATACACATAGCAGGAAATAAATAAAAGCAAACAGAAAAGAGAGAGAGAGAGAGAGAGTTAGAGCTTACCAGGAAGCCCACCAGCCGGCCCACCTAGCTGGCCCGGCCCAGCAGCCACTCCACGCAGCTGCTTCGCCTAGCCAGCGAGGCGAGCAGGTGCTCGACGGCGAGCACAGGAGCTCGCCACGCCACCTCTCTGCCTTCCTGCCATCACCCGCGCCAGCATGATGAATCGAAGCGCCTCAGTGGTACCACCCCGACCCCGTGGACACATCACACGCGCCCCTGCCTCTCTCCCTTGCTCTCTCCCACAATGGTCGACGCTGCCGTAGCCGCACCGTCGCCATAGCCATGCTCTCCGTCGTCTCCGTGCCACGCCACCGTGTCCAGGAGCTCCGCCGCCCTCCTCTCCGTCGAGCAGACCGAGCCCCGAGCGCTCGCTCGCCCTGGAGTTACCGCCTCGTCCTCGTCTTCGCTAATCGCCGCCGGAGATCCCTTTCATCGTCACCATTGCTCTAGCTCGTCCCCGACCTCACCGTTTAGATCGTCACAACCGCTGTGAGCTCAGCTACATTCCCATCCTCTCCGTTCTCGCTGTCGTCCCCTGCATTGACTGCACGAAGCTCACCCGCACGTGCCGCCGCCCGTGTCGTCGCCGGTCATGCTCCGGTGACCATATGGTCCCGGGCTTGTGTCCAACGCACTCCCCGCATCGCGTAGGAGCCGTAGATGCTAGCGCCGCCCCGCCTAGGCCACTGCAGCAACGAGCCCGAGCTCACCCGAGCTCTGGCGACCGCCAAGGTCGTCGCCGGCGTCGTTTCCGGCCTCCCCGAGCTCCACTTCCACCACCAAACGCCGCGGCTTGCCCCCAGCTACGCGTAGGACCAAACCGCAGTCGATTTGGTCGACTGTGGGCAAAACCCGAGCTCCTCCGCCGCGTCTGTCGTCGCCGGCGTCAAGCCGCCGACGAGTTGACCACGTTTTGACCATGGACTGACGTGTGGGCCCAAGTTGACTTCCCCCCTGAGCCTATGACAGGTGGGACCGACCTGTTAATTAGTTTAGGATTAGTGTTAACTAATTTTAGTTAGTTTAAGTCACTGACATGTGGGCCCGGGACCCACTGACAGTTAATTAGTAATAACTTAATCCTGTTAGTTAGCTGAGTCACTGACAGACAGGGCCCACCAGTCAGGTTTGACTGGCCCTGGCCCCTTTGACTCGCTGACGTCACAGTGATGCAGTGCTGATGCAATTATTCTTTTTCTGGATTTATTTTTATATAGGAAATTCCAGAAAATAGCGAAAACTTCTAAAAATCATAGAAAATCAACCATAGCTCCAAATCAAACAAATTATATATGAAAAATGATAAGAAAAATTCAATCTATCCATCTGTAATGGTTTCATGCATGACAAACCACTTTAACCTTGCTGTTTAGGTGAAACAAGCTAATACACTTTTTATGCATAAGAACTTTAACCTTCATTTGAATCTTTGATTCAAATGGACCCATTTCAACTTGTTTCACATTGCATTAGGCAAGACACATTCATATTGCCATGTCATAGCATGCATCATATTGTTGCATATCGTCATGTATTGATTATGTTCGGTGTGTCTTTCGTGGTAGGTTCTACCTCCGAGGATAACCCCGAATATCCGTCTCAAGGGCAGTACCCTACTACCACTACATCAGGCAAGCAACCCAATGATCATTCCGATACAACCCATGTGTAGGAGTTGATTGAGCCATGTATGTGATTCCTACCTTGCTATGCCTGCTATGCTTAGAGTTGTGTCAGGTCTGGTTCATCTGGGTGATGGGCTAGAGTGAAATGATTATGTTGGTAATGTGAGGGATGTGTTGAACATGTTTTGGTAAAGGTATCGATGAGAGGCCATGTAGGAGTACATGGTGGGTTGTTTCATTGAGGCCGTCCATAAGAACTGAGATCTGTATGCGTGATTTAAGATTCAGCTACTACCACACATTGGGCCCTGAAATATGACCCCGCTCGACTTACTGGCCCCTCTAGTACTCTGTCCAGGAGTTGCAATTAGTTTCTGGTGTTTGTAGGTTATGTGTTGGCGGCCGTGCGTAGCGCTGACCCTAGGGGTGGGCTATGATGCGGTAGATACACCGTGGCACGGTGTACCGAGTCGCCCGTTTGGTGTCTCTGGAACCCTGCACACATCGTTTGGGGCCGTTGAGGACACCCCGGCCGGATTTCCTTGCAGATGGAACCTGAATAGGTGATAAACCTGGACTAGAGACTTGTGCGGTTAGTCAGGTCGTGGTCTACACCCACGTCGGTTTTCGCTTGAAGTCTGCCGAGCACATGTCGTGTGCAGACGCTAAGTGGTGGAAACATGTGTGATGAAGTACACCCCTGCAGGGTATAAAACTATTCAAATAGCCGCGTCCGCGGTAAAGGACTACTTGGTTGCCTATACAGTTCATAGACAGGTTAATGGATACTACTAAAAGACTCAAGACAAGTGTGAGTACCGAGGATGGCCCTCTCGTAGGATGACGAGGGAGGATCCTCGGTGGAGTATTGTGTTGGTGATTAGTGGACTCGTGTGCGAAAACTATTTTACTAGTGGAGTCTTGTAGGATAGCTTAGCCAAGAGTCATAGCTGGCTTGCTACAATAACTCCACCACCTTCTTGAGAATGAGCATGTATAGTAGGTTCTGATGTAAGACTTGCTGAGTACCTTTGTACTCATGTTTGTTTAATTACTGTTTTCAGACGACAACACCGCCCCCTCCGATGGGTTTTATGTAGATCTCGACGTCGATGATTGACTTGCCACCCAGGTGGTGATCCTGGCCATGGAGGGCCCTATGTAGATAGACAGGCTTCGAGAAGCCTTCTTTCTTTCTAGTGTCTGTACTCAGACTATTTGCTTCCGCATGTGCTTGTATGCTTGTATGACTTGAGTGTCAGGTCATGTGACCCCTACCTGTATGAACATGTTATGTATGGCTCTCTGGAGCCTTTAAATAAAGTACTTGAGTTGTAGAGTTTTGTTGTGATGCCATGTTGTGTGTATGATTGAAATGCTTGGTATGTGTGGGATCCGACAATCTAGTTGTTTATCCTTGGCAGCCTTTCTTATGGGGAAATGTAGTCTAGTGTTCCTCGAGCCATAGTAGTCCGCTACAGCCCAGTTCACCGGAGTCCTGCTAGCCCAGCACTACTGCTCAGGACACTTGACTGGCCGGCATGTGTTTCACTTCGTTCCTATGTCTGTCCCTTTGGGAAATGTCACGCGGTGACATCCGGAGTCCTGCCTAGCCTGCTACAGCCCGGGTTCCCTGGAGTCCTGTTAGCCCAGTGCTACAGCCCGGATTCACTCGCTGATGACCAACATGCTCGATGTGATTCATGTATGCCTGTCTCCATAGGTCTGTGCCGCTTTGGGTTCACGACTAGCCATGTCGGCCCGGGTTCTCCTTCATATGGATGCTAGCGACACTATCATATACGTGAGCCAAAAGGCGTAAACAGTCCTGGGCCATGGTAAGGCGACACCCGTGGGGATACCGTGCGTGAGGCCGCAATGTGATATGAGGAGTTACCGGCTAGATCGATGTGACTTGGAATCGGGGTCCTGACAGCTTTGTAGCCAAAACGAACTCGCCGCCAGTTAGGCCTCCGATGATTGCAGTTTGGGAAAATACAATCGAGTGTAGCTGAGAAGAGGAGGAAGGACAGTCATGTTGAATGGACATGGAATCAAACTCCCATTGTTAGTTGTCTAAAAATTCACTGCGATGAAGCCTTCCCTGGAAAGCGGAAACACCTTGCTAGAAATTGCTTTGTCAACATCGTGTTGTGCTATTGCCCATCCGCTAGGGCCATGCCCCGAGCTCCTCCGGATTGGGATCTCCTTCCCTGACAAGAACGTCTACATATCCCCGAGCCAGTTAGCTAACCAAAACCCAATCTCCAGATCGTCGCCTCAAGGGCATGGAGGCTGGAGTAGCTTAGAATAGGCAGGCGCTGTCCGCGGCTTGAAGCTCCCCTGCAAGCTGCTCTCATCCATGCACCACAACCCTGTGTCCCTGTCCCTACACAAGTTCATCAACTGAGGCCTTCTGAGTGTCGCCGTCTAAGTACCCAACCCCCGCGCATCGGTGACAATCCCCAGCCTAAGCCCCGCCTCCTATTTTCTTCCTCATGCAAGGCGATAGGCCTACCCGAAGGTCTCTTCGATCCGGCTGACGAACGAATCCGCTCGTAGCAAGATGCGCGCCTCCTCCCTCAACTCAGGTCTCTTTGATCCGGCTGACAAACGAATCCGCACGTAGCCAGATGCACGCCTCCTCCCTCAACTCTACGTGCCGCCTCCCGTCCTGTGTTTATGCAGGTGTGGGTAGGTTGATCTCGATCGATCCCGACTTAGTCTCGTCTCGTGTTGCCAAGGAACTGTTTTATTTCTGTTCGTGTACAGGTAGAACAGGAGGCCCAGGTGGGTGTGTTGGCAGCCGGAGGCCCAACTGAATCGGGCATGGAAGAAAAAATATACAGAAAAAGAAGGGAATCATGTGTGCGTCGTTGTCAATTGTGGGCAGGTGTCCAACTCATGTTTTTTATGTACCCACGAGTGTTGTTTACAGTGTTATTTAACCACGTTATGTGTCCTAGAGTCCTGCTCGGCTTGCTTTTGAAGGGGCCAGTAAGCTAATGTAAACTGGCAGAGAAACGTATCATTTTTCGACTAAATAGAAAACCTTTCTCTTTTTAAATCTTAGCCGTCGATCTTTATGGTTAACATAAGATTAACGGGTATAAACAGGTGACGTATGGAGAACTATGAAAGCTTCCATCTTTTAATATTAGGTAAAGATACCTAGCCACCCTAACCAGACGTACAACTGTCACGGCAGTTGGAACTGGTCTACCAAATCATTGTCTTCACCGAGCTAACTGGTTCCATTTCCTCAACCCTTCCATTTCCTCTTATCTGTGTGGTGTGCTTGTTCATATCCGTTTGACGACTTTGACTGGAGATTTTCTCTATTTCCTCAGTTCAATTTCTTCAGTCTATTTGTCTTACCCTGTGTTATCATGTGTTTATGCTTTCTGTACTCTATGCTTGTTTTCATTTCTTCATGAAGACCATGCTCATGCTCTGCTATGTTTACTTCTGAGTACTTATTCCGCTACAAGTAGTTCCTCACTCAGGAATTTCCTCACCCTGAAATTCCTCAGTGAAGAGTTCATAAAAATCGCCCATTCACCCCCCCTCTGGTCGATATAACACACTTTCATAAGGCACGCTCGAGGGAGCATGCCGCGTCTCTTTCCTCGCACGGGACTGTGATGATTTCGCTGCTTTCCGGCATCTTGAGGACATTGTAGCCGTGATGGGTCACCGCCATGAACTTGGCCAGGGCTGGGTACCCGAGGATGGCATTGTATGGAAGGTGGATGCAGGCGACGTCGAAGTCGATGAGTTCGGTGCGGTAGTTGTTGCGTTCTTCAAAGGTAACGGGGAGGCGGACCTGCCCGATCGGGATAGTAGAGCCGTCGGTCACTCCTGAGAAAGGCTTGGTAGGCTGAAGCTGGTCGTATGGTACTTGGAGGCTGTCGAACGTGTCGACGGTCAGGACGTTGAGCCCTGCGCGCCGTCGATGAGGGTCTTGGTAACTTGCACGTTGCTGATGACTGGTGAACAAAGCATTGGGAGGACGCCTGCAGTAGCTGCGCACTTGAGATGATCTGCCAAACTGAACATGATGGGGCACCTGGACCATCTAAGCGGGCGTGTGGCCTCGAGCTTGGGGAGAACTACATTCACTTCACGAGCAAACTATTTGAAGATATGCTACGAGGTTGCGGCTTGAGCTCCGCCCAAGATGCAGGTGATAGCGCGCGGCTCCTGGAAGCCCCAAACCCCCTTGTCTTGATGGTGGTTGTCATTCCTTCTGGGTGGTGGCGGTAGTGGAGGAAGGCCAGTGTTGCCTTGAGGACGATCCTCACGAGGCTGGTCCCTCCAGGCGCCTTCGCGAGGCTGATCTTGCGAGCGGTCCTCACTAGGCCATGGTCGTCCCAGCGTCCGCCACCACGTCCTCCTCCTCGGCTGTAGCCCTGGTTGATGCACTCGGGGCGTCGACTGAAGCGTCCTTCTCGAATGGCTCTGAGCTCTTGATAGTGGCTGGTGTTGTGGGTATGCAGGTTATGGAAGGCGCAGAATGGTTGGCTACTCTTGGATGACTCAGGCTGGTCTTTGCCGCGCTTGGTGTCTGGTTCCGCCGCGAGCACGGCTGCTCCCTTGCGTTTCACGTCCTTGTCCTTGGTCTTCTTCTCCTCTGGGTCTGTAGCAGGGAGCTCGAGGAGGGAGAGGCGCACCTCCTCAGCTCTTGCACACTTGGTCGTGATGTTGAACAGCTCCAAGGTCGTGCACAGCTCCTCATGGATGGTGCGCTCCTCCTTCTTCTTGACGTTGCGGACGCCGTCGGAGAACACTATCACCTTGGGGATCTTGATTCACGCGCTATTAAAGCGCTGGATGTACTTCTGCAGGGTCTCTTCTGGTTGTTGCTTGATGCAGTGCAGGTCACCCGCGACTGAGGGGCGGTCACGAGTGCCCTGGAAGTTGGTGATGAAGTGGTTGCACATCCTGTCCCAGGAGGAAATCGAGCCTAGAGGCAGGTTCAGGAGCCAGGAGCGGGGGCCGTCCTTGAGGGCCATGGGAAACCAGTTTGCCATGACTTTCTCGTCGCCGTTGGCCGCTTCGATGCTCAGCTCGTAGAGCTGCAAGAACTCCGCGGGGTCAGGGGTGCCGTCGTAGCGAGGAGGCAGATCTGGCTTGAACTTCCCCGGCCAGGCGACGCTACGCGGCTCGGGGGTGAAGGCGCGGCAGCCGGCCGTGGTTACCGGGGCCCGCCTTGGAGGTGGAACTTGGTTTTGGCGCCCGCACGCCGCTACGGCAAGCGGCACGGGGCCTCGCCGCAACAAATGATCCTGGCGCAGCGGTGCGAGGTGTGGTGGAGCGTTCACTTGCGGTCGAGGGACTTCACAACTTCTTTCTTCACACACGGGCGCCGGACGCGGTGGGTCGCGTCATGGAGCCGCGTGCCTTGGCGCTAGGGCGCCGTCTTGGTGCAGAGGTGGCGAAGGTGCTTCATGAGCTGCGTCGCCCGTGGCTGGCGGAGGGCGAGGCAGAGAGTGGGACGGCGCAGGGGAGCCCCCTGCGGCGCGGACAAGCTCGGCTATGCAGTCAAGCCAGTCCTCGTAGAGGTCGTCGACTGGGCGGTAGCGCATGAGCTCGTGCGCCATGAGGAGCACGGCCCGTGCGTCTGTGGGAACGCGATGAGCATGAGACGATGAACCAGCGGGAGTTAGTGATGGAGTGGCGGTGCGGCCATCTTGTCGCACCAAAGTGTGCAACGAGGATGCTTGCTGCTAATTCCCCGCCGGGCCAATGGCGGCGTTGGCGGCAGGCAACGGAGAGCGATGGGGTGGCCCGTCGACAGGGGCCGTCTGAGCAACACGGGTGGCGAGGGCAGCCTGACGCTCGGCGTGGGCGTGGCATGCGTCCGCCATGGAGAGGATGAAGCGGCGTGACACGGAGCGACAGAAGGGAAGCTTCGGCGCACCCCTACCTGGCGCCCCAAATGTCGTATCACGGGTTTCGGCAAAACGCTTAAGGTTCGAACAATGGGGTACGCGCGAAGATTTCCCCCCTACCGATCCACGTCCTAACTCAGCTGAGATCTTACGAACTAACTCGACGAACTCGCAACACAAAGGACACAAGATTTATATTGGTTCGGGCCACCGTTGTGGTGTAATACCCTACTCCAGTGTGGTGGTGGTGGATTGCCTCTGGGGCTGATGATGAATAGTACAAGGGGAAGAAAAGCCTCCTGAGGTTGAGGTGTTCTTGTGCTTGGTGAACTTGTGTGTGTGAGGATCTGATTCCCTCTCTCCTCCTAGCGATGGTGGTGGCTAGTCCTATTTATAGAGGCCCTGATCCTCTTCCCAAATATTGAGCGGGAAGGGAGCCAACAAAGGCCAATTTGAAAGGGGACAACCAGTACAACTTATCCTGACAAAAGTGGTCTTTGCCTGCAAGAAGCTCTGGCGGTGACGCTGTCTTGGGCTCCATGATGACCTCCGTCTTGCTGTGATTCTAGTCTTGGTCTTGTTGCACCGATATGGAAACCTTTGCTTGATGCCTCGGTACATACTCCGTGCCTGCACTTGCCTCCTTAGCACCAAAGAGGAAACAAGGACGTTACGCGCGCTGGCACCCGCCTGGCCTCGATCGTCATGGCTCACATCACGAGAACCTCGCGAGGTTTGCCTGGCCTTGAACTCTCCGCCCCTCGCGAGCCTGCCTGGCGAGGCCGCTCCTGAGGAGGTCTTGCGTCGTCCGCCTCACAAGGCTTGGCCCCTCGCGAAGGTCTTGAATGCCTTGTTGATGAAGATGGGTCGTACATGCCTGCTAGCAAAGCCATGCCGTGGGCCGCAGGCAGGCAAGTCTGGGGACCCCCGCTCCCAGAACGCCTACAGTTGTGAAGTAAATATTGGCTCTGATGTGTGAATCATTGAGATGCATAATCATCGATCGATTGTTGTGAATGTTGTTTATGAATTGCCAGGTCTGTGAGTTTGATTGCAATGTACATGCACGCTATAAAGCAGCTCGAACTTTTTGTACATGTGAAACTGCAGCAAACGAGGTGATCACCATGCATCCCAAAAATAATGCTAGTACGTATTGTTTTGCATGTTCATCTAATGCCACTGATACAAGAATTAGAACTAACTAGGCTAAATTCATTCATACACGGTCGGATTTTATTTCATTTCAGACATTCTTCAACTAAAGAGCGGTCCTCGTCCGGCTCTGGAGGTATAATTAATTAACCTAATCTATGATCTCCGGCGCCCATTCCCTGTGTCTAGCTGAGCCCCAAGAACTAAATCTTCTTCTCTAGCTTCAGCTCGCCGCTCACCAGCTCCTCCTTGGAGCCACATGAAGTGAAGCTCTCCGACTCCACGTCGCCAACAAGCAGCTAATCAACCATCGATATTCAACCCGTCAAACTTGGCTTCAACCGGAGGGTAGGAGCGGTGGCCTTAATTGAACCCGAGGGGCGACGACCTACCGTCTTTTGCTCTTCCTCATTTTTTGTGTTGCGCGGCCTCGTTGCTGGCGGGGCGGGGCCTCAATAGAGCCGGCGATGTCCTCTGCCTCATTGCGGGCGGGGCGGTGCCACAACAGCGTAGGGGAAACCCTCCCGCTAGTTGCCGACAGGGCAGGGCCTCGGCGGAGCCGGCGATGTCGTCTGCCTCATTGCTGGCGGAGTAGGGCCTCGTCCTAGCCGGGGAAGTCCTCCGCCTTGGTGCCGGAAGGGCAAGGCCTTAGTGGAGCCCGCATTGTCCTCCGCCCCATTGTTGATCTCGCCAAATAGTGCCTCGCCCAATTCATCGCTCTCTTTTTAGGTGGCTGCTACCTACACCACCCGCATGCAGCACCGCTAGCGTGCGAGCAGCTCTAGCGGGCGGACTACTATGACTCGAGCAGCGCCTCTTGCCCCGCCCACTCCACGGCGATCTGCTCCTCCACCTGCAGGTGCTCCTGGAGGACATGGTGGTTGTAGGCGACGTCGTCCTGCGCCTCCCATAACTGCTCCTCACGCTTCTGCCTCACCATGTCCATGTATTGGGCACGGGCCTCGCCGATGGTGATGGTGCAATGCACCAGTGAGGATGGCGCGAAGGAGGGGGTTGGCATGGGCTCATCAACGACCACATTCTCTATTGGGACGTCGTCGTCCTCCAGCTGCCTACCGGCCAGCCAGTCGGTAGTAATGGCTGCCATCTCCTTCTTCTGGTCCGTCGTCCGCCCGTCCCGGAGAGTGGTGGAGCGTGAGGAAGCCATGGTAGGAGTGGTGTGAGAGGAGAAAAGAAACAGAGGTGGATGACTGCGGCTATGGCCAGCGCATCAGTTTATATAGCAATGGTGGGCGACAAAGGGACGGATGGGTGGCGCCGGAGTAGCCGCCTTGGCAACCTCGTATCATTAATGTGGGCGGCAGACGAACGGGCAGATGGTAGTTGTGTCATTTGAACACGGAGCAGTAGCATGCACCGGGAAGCAGTGCGGGCGGCGCTAAGCATTTCAGGCTGGAAGCATGCGCGGGCGAGGGAGGGGGTTTGGGTGGGCCAGGACGGTCAGACTCGTGCTTGGCAGCGGTCGGATCTAGCTACCGGACATGCTGGCTCGCCAGCGAGCTTGCGCAGCTCAGCGATGACAACTAGATGATGGACGAGGCTTCCGACTAGGAGCCAGCGCCACTGGCCAAGCATGTTCATAATATGTTCACCATAGAGCAGGCGCGGCCACACTTTGATGCCCTAATGGCGGAAGAGCTACCAGCGCCACCAGAATTGGCATTCCAACAAGCCTAGGAGGACCAGTGCTATAACATCTGTCTCCTCAATGAGCAATGGTTCGCGGAGGGATGAATCACCGGCGAACAAGCGAACGACAACGCCATCATGGACATATGGCCTGATGATCCTGGCTTCCTGAATGACCAGCGGGCACTGTATCAGGCCATCTTGTAGGATTGAAAGTATGTCTAGAGGGGGGCTGATTAGACTACTTGACCAAATAAAAATCTATCATTTTCCCAATTTTAGTTGTGGGCAGATTTTAGCAATTAGCACAAGTCAAACAATCAACCTACACATGCAATTCTAAGAGTATAGGAGCGTAAAGTAAAACATTGCATATGACGGTAAAGGGAAGGGTTTGGAGAAGGCAAACGCAATGGAGACACGGAGATTTTTTGCGTGGTTCCGATAGGTGGTGCTATCGTACGTCTACGTTGATGGAAACTTCAACCCACGAAGGCTAAAGGCTGCATGAGTCCACAGAGGGCTCCACTCACGAAGGGCCCACGAAGAAGCAACCTTCTCTGTCCCACCTTGACCATCGCCCACGAAGGACTTGCCTCACTCGGGTAGATCTTCACAAAGTAGGCGATCTCCTTGCTATTACAAACTTCTTGGTTCAGCTCCACATCACAACGGAGGTTCACTAGTATAGCGAGTTGCTAAACAAACGGTTTTTAGCCCCTTTCCGCGACGGCATTTGGAACCGTCGCCAAGTGAGTGTGGGCAATAGGGTGGTCCTTCCCACACGACCCAGAAACCATCAGGGATATGCCCTCCTGGCACACACGCTCGGCAAAATGAGGTCGTGTGCGACCGACGAGCGGTTAAATACGGAAATACGTACGATAGAGCTAAAAAATACAATTATACGGCAAAATTGTTTCCAGTCGCAAGTACATCCCACACAGTCAATCCTCGCTAAACGTTTCCGTTCGTATGTACATCCCACACATTCGCTCCAAGGAAAACATTTCCGTTTACAGGTACATCACACACAATTTTTCCCATTAAATCGTTTGCGTTATTGAATGTATCACACACGGTCCATAGAAGAAACTGTGTGGCAAAGGTTGTCCATCACACACAGTTTTTATGTGGTAAACATTTGCGCAAGGTGGCCTAACGCAAACAGTTTTCAAGAGAAAGTCGTGTGTGATTGCCATTGATCCAACATGGTTTATTCCTAGAAACTGTGTGCGTTGCCTGAGGTCATCGCCCACGGTATTTTTTCAACAACAGTTTGCACTAGCAAAACCCAATTAGCAGGCTAATTCGCCATTAGCGAGCTAATTATCCGATTATTCTTAATCCATTTATTAATCTAATTAACATTTCATATTAAGCACACAATATATTTCATTTTCATAATTGAAATACATCAGAGTACAACATCATATAGCTTCAGCACTTAGCTATCCCATTACACAACTACACCAAGACCAAGTTTCAGATGCAACATCTATAACCTTTAGAAATTAGCATCATAGACGGTACGTAGACAGAGGTATCTCATCTAGAAAACTACTGAAGCAGAAGGCAAATATTGAGCCTTCATTGATGTTGAAGGTGTTTATAACTTTAGGCCAGTGCATGTGAATGATTGACCATCCATCCTTCGTACTCTTCAGGAACACTTCAATATTGAACCATGTGTGTTGTATGAATACCTTCCTCGCCTCCTGACCATACAAGTGGTTTGAGAGGTAATCATCAGTGAACTTCTTTGCAAAGGCCTGAAAACAAAGATGTGCATAAATATCTTCTCTATATTGGAAATGAGGCAAAGGAATAAAAAAGGCAAGGTATAATAGTTAGTACCATCCTGTAGTGAACTAATGTCTCTTCATTGTGCAGACAAAGATCTTGTTGTTTTTTGTATAATTTCTTTATCCTAACAATCTTTCTGAGTTTCTTGACTTGACTGATATTCGTGGACAACTCATTTCCCCATATGCAAAAGGGGCGAACTGTGGGTCAAAACCTCTGACAGCAGGACCTACATGTGCAAGACCAAATTGTTAAAAACCTAAATATTATAATGGCTCCTGCAATTGCAAAATAATGTGATAATAGACGACGGACTATGCACGTGCTAACCTCGATTGTAAACCTCAGTGCTTCCCATTGTTTCCCTGTAACACATATAAGGTAGTTAGTCATCAGGTTAAGTAAGGGTTCGCATGTTATCAGTAAAATATGTTGATGAAAAATAAGCACATTGCAGATTCATCAGATTAATTCAAGCCACATGGAAAACCCATTTATCCAAACCAAGCATGATTAAGAACTAGGAAATATATCACTTGTATATGTTTCTCATGTATTAAGTGCAGCAAATTCAATTTATTCCTCACATGCACAACAATACAAAATTCTACCCACGACAATTGGACATCGCATTGCAGAATTGAACCAAGTAGTTAACTAAACACCACAACAAATGAACCAACATTAACTGAGCACCACATTGCACAATATAACATACTCCTAATAGAAGATCAGACAGTTAACCAAACAGTTAACTACAGCCACTTGTAGCAATTCTATTTGTTTCTCATTGAATTTACTACAGCCAAATTCAATTTATTCCTCACATGGTATACAATAACAGAATGCACCCAGAACTATTGACCATCGCATTGCAGAATTGAACCAAATAGTTAACTAAACACCATAACACAAATGAACCAAACGTTAACTGAGCACCACATTGCACAATGTATAACCAAACCAAGCATGCTTGACAACATGGAAATATAGCAATTGTATTCGTTTCTCATGTATTTTGTAAAGATAAATTTGATTTATTTCTCACATGGAAGACAATACAAAATTGCAGCCTGAAGAATTGAACATCACATTTGCTGAATTGAAGCAAACTGTTAACTGAAGACGACAACTAATTAACAAAATAGTTAATAAGTGAGCACGACACTACACGACATATAGAACATATACACTAGAGCAACAGATTGCATGGTACAATTAGATAGCACAATTCACTAGAATTTGTGAAGGAAAGGCAGGAGTGGCACACGCAACGGGTAAACCGAGCATGCTTAACCGGCGTAGCTAGCAAATGGCAAGGTGCTCCTCCAAGATCTGGGGTTCAGCATGAATGACAGCCATCGCGACCTCATCCGCGCGTGCGGCCGCGATTTGCTTCTCTGCTACCAAATGCTCCTTGAGGACCTGGCTATACTGTGTGCACCATGGCTTAGGCCGATGCTTATTTGGTGGATAGGTCGGTGATTTGGGTTGAAGGTGTCGTGCTCGCGCCGGCGATTGGGCCATGTGGGATGTGAAAGGAGGAGGAGGATGGGGGTCGGTGTGGATTTCAACTTGGAAAGGAAGGCAGAAACAGGGGAAATGTGGCAGGGAGGTAGATATTTCCGCGGAAGCCGAAAATTTTGAATCGCTTCAGCCAAAAAACTGGCGCGTAAAGTGTCATCAGACATGGTCCCTTATTCAGAGCGGGTTGTGGGCTGTAGCCGTCGCACCTTCTCGCGTAAGCCGTATGTGTACTATACTTCGACAGTGCTGCAAGATATTTTGTGTTGCATCTCACACAGTTGGTTATAATAAACTATGTGGGATCTACTTGATTTTTCGTGTTGATTTGAATTACATAATGGGGTCACAACGGCCATGGACGGTGTTTCAATTGCTAGAACTTTTATCTGAAGTGAACATGCAACTATAGGTGTGTCGTCAAAAAAATTGGAATTATCCAGGGTTCGTTTGGACATTTTTATACATTAACTGGGTTTTTTAGGCATTTTATGCGCATAATTCATATTTGAACTACATGCACATGCTCCAGTGCATATAAACTGGTTCAAAAATCAAATATGTGTCCTTAGTTGCATGCTTAGGTCCCATGCAAGAAATAGGAATGAATTTCAAACACTCTGCCACCGTCACTCGGCCGCAAACATTGAGATACCTAATTTTTAAATTCTAGTAAATCCAAAACACATATGAAATTCATGAAACTTGGCATGCTATCATGGAGTGGCATCAACATGTCGTGGTAAATTTTTTGTCCCATTTGGGGCAGGTTTAGGTATAGGCTTCTCACAAACCAGAGCTTCTCATAACAAGCGTGATGGTTTCGATAGGGAATGTGCGAGCTTTGGGGACGAAACGATATTCATTGCCTCTTATTGCTTTCAAAAAAATTCGAGTGTCAACATAAAACAACAAGAGTGTTGTGTTCAATTTTGGAATTTTTCAGGGTTCGTTTGGACATTTTTATATATTAACTGGGTTTTCCAGGCATTTTATGCGCATAATTCAAATTTGAACTACATGCACATTCTCCAGTGCATATACACTAGTTGAAAAAACAAATATGTGTCCTTGGGTGCTTTCTTAGGTCCCATGCAAGAAATGGGAATGAATTTCAAACAACCTGCCACCGTCACTCGGCGGCAAACATTGAGATACCTGGTTTCTAAATTCTAGTAAATCCAAAACTCGTCTTAAATTCATGAAACTTGGCATGCTATCATGGAGCGGCATCAACATGTCGTGGTAAATTTTTTGTCCCATTTGGGGAAGGTTTGGGTATAAGCTTCTCACAAACTAGAGCTTCTCACAACAAGCGTGATGGTTTCGGTAGGGAATGTGCCACCTTTGGGGACGAAACGATATTCGTTGCCTCTTATTGCTTTCAAAAAATTTTGAGTGTCAACATGTAACACCCCATATGTAACTTTTCCCAATTTGGCATATATCCATCGTGTTCGTCATCAATTCCTAGTGGTCATCCTTTCGGTTTCCTATTTGGGTTTTGTTTTGTTTCTCATTGCATTGTTTTGTCTTGTCTTGTCTTTAATTGTTGCATCATGGCCTCCTCACATGTTGCATTATGCTTGGTGTGAGTTCATACATGTTGTGTTGTTGCATGCTTCATGCATTTGATCTTGCATCATCACCTCCATCTTCTATCCATTCCTTGCTTTCATTTTTTAAATATCATATATCCTCACCCCATTAATGCCCATTTCTTCCTCATAAATATTTCTACCTGTCCTAAACGCCCCCTGCCAATTCCTTCAAATTTTAAGTTGTTTTGGTTAGGTTTTAAAATAGCTCAAGTTTGATCTATATTCACACTTGACTTATTTTCTTACCTCTAAAAATATCCAACACAATTTATTCAAATAGAGCACTATCTCAGGTTCATGAGACTATTTTTATTTTTATTGTGCCCCTTTCCTTTGACCCTGGCCTTTTCAGTTTATTTTCCGTTTGGAGAAAATATCAAAGAAAGAAAAGGGCTCACCTCTGCTTACCTGGGTCGGCCTCCCTGCGCGCAAGCCGCTGCAGCCCAGCAGCAGCAGACCGCACCCCAGCCCACTTGGGCCTCCCCACTCTAGCCGGTCCGGCCCAGTCGCCCTACAGGCAACCCTAGCCGCCAGGGAGCGGGCTCCCTCGACCCCATCTCCTCTCCCTTCGCTCTCCTTCTGCGCCGCCTCCGCCCGACCCCCATCTCTCGCTCGCGATCCTTTCGCCCTCTCTCGACCCCCTCCCCTCGTTCCTCCCATGCGAGACCCGCGCTCCACCCTCGCCGGAGAAGAGAACCAGGCGGAGCTTCCACCACTGCGCCATGGATGGCCCCGAGCACCTCTTCCCGCGCTCATCTCGTGGCGATGACGATGCTCGTGTTTGTGTCATGCCCGAATTGATCCTTGCACGTTCCTCGTTTTCCTTGCCGCCGTCATGTGGGACACCCGGTAACCGGGATCACCCCTCTATCTGTAGCATGTCCCGCACATTTTCTTTCGCACCGACGTCTCAATGAGTTGTCGGAACCGGAACGTTGCCATGGCACCATTTTCGTTATCGTTGCCGTGGCACCCTTTTTCCTTTCCACCACGGTGACAAATGTTTCATAATTATCTTGTCAACTTTTAATAAAAATTGCATAAACTTGCACATGTCATCCACATCATGATAACAACTTCAAGATTGGTTAAAATTGTTGTTGCACCAAATTGATAATTGCATATGGGGATTTATCGGTTTTGTTGTTTATTATATCCGGCCCCGTTTAACTTGTTTAGATGGTATAGTTTGCTATGCTACACCTCTTGCCATGTTAACCAACATTTAATATTGTGGAGTACCTAACCGAGAGAGAACTAAATAATTGATGTGGTGTTTCATCAATATGCAACTCGTTGCATATTGAGCTCCACTTAACTTGTAGCTTTGTTTGTGCCCCTTGCCGTGCCATGCATATTTAACCCGGACATGCATCATACTTGGTTGTGCATCATGCCATGATTATGTGTTGGTTGTTTATTATGTTGTTTGCTTCTTTCCGGTGTTGCTTCTTCGGGTTAGTTTCGATAACGTCGCATTTGTGAGGACCCGTTCGACTACGTCCGTTTGTCGTCTTCAGGGACTTGTTCTTCTTCCTTGCGGGATTTCAGGCAAGATGACCATACCCTCAAAATCACTTCTATCTTTGCTTGCTAGTTGCTCGCTCTATTGCCATGCCTATGCTGCGATACCTACCACTTGCTTATCATGCCTCCCATATTGTTAAGCCAAGCCTCTAACCCACCTTGTCCTAGCAAACCGTTGTTTGGCTATGTTACCGCTTTGCGCAGCCCCTCTTATAGCGTTGTTAGTTGCAGGTGAAGATGAAGTTTGTTCCTTGTTGGAACATGGAGATGTTGTTCCTTGTTGGAACATGTTTACTTGTTGGGATATCACAATATCTCTTATTTAATTAATGCATCTATATACTTGGTAAAGGGTGGAAGGCTCGGCCTTATGCCTGGTGTTTTGTTCCACTCTTGCCGCCCTAGTTTCCGTCATATCGGTGTTATGTTCTCGGATTTTGCGTCCCTTACGCGGTTAGGTTATAATGGGAACCCCTTGACAGTTGGCCTTGAATAAAACTCCTCCAGCAATGCCCAACATTGGTTTTAGCATTCGCCACCTAGCCTCTTTTCCCCTTGGGTTCTGCAGACTCAAGGGTCATCTTTATTTTAACCCCCCTGGGCCAATGCTCCTCTGAGTGTTGGTCCAAACCGAGATGCCTGCGGGGCCACCTCGGGGAAACTTGAGGGTTGGTTTTACTCGTAACTAGTCTCATCTGAGTGTGCCCTGAGAACAAGATATGTGCAGCTCCTATCGGGATTTGTCGGCACATTCGGGCGGTGTTGCTGGATTTGTTTTACCATTGTTGAGGATGTCTTGTAACCTGGATGCCGAGCCTGATCGGATTGTCTTGGGAGAAGGAATATCCTTCGTTGACCGTGAGAGCTTGTGATGGGCTAAGGTGGGACACCCCTGCAGGGATTTGAACTTTCGAAAGCCGTGCCCGCAGTTATGTGCAGATGGGAATTTTTAATGTCCGGTTGTAGAGAACCTGAAGTTGACCTTAACTAAAATACATCAACCGCGTGTGTAACCGTGATGGTCTCTTCTTGATCACGGTGTTAATGTCCGGGAAGTGAACACGGTGGTGGAGTTATGCTTGACGTAGGTTGTTCTAGGATCACTTCTTGATCATAGTTTCATGATCGTGCTTTGCCTTCTCTTCTCGCTCTCATTTGCGTATGTTTTAGGCACCATATATGCTAGTCGCTTGCTGTAGCTCCACCTCATACCTTTTACCCTACCTATAAGCTTAAATAGTCTTGATTGCGAGGGTGTGAGATTGCTGAGTCCCCGTGACTCACAGATACTTCCAGAAATAGTTTGCAGGTGCCGATGTTACCAAGCAGGTGACGCAACCAAGCTCAAGGAGGAGCTCTATGAAGATCGTGTTCGTTATGTTGTTCCGTTTCCAGTTGATCAGTAGAGGAGCCCAGTTGGGGTCGATCGGGGATCTGTGTAGCATTTGGGGTAGTCTTCTTTTATTTTGGTTCCATAGTCGGACCTTGATTGTATCTGGATGATGTAATGCTTTATTCATGTAATTGTGTGAAGTGGCGAGTGTAAGCCAACTATGTATCTCTTTCCCTTATGTATTACATGGGTTGTGTGAAGATTACCTCACTTGCGACATTGCTTTCAATGCGGTTATGCCTCTAAGTCATGCTTCGACACATGGGAGATATAACTGCATCGAGGGCGTTACACAACATAGAACAACAAGAGTGTTGTGTTCAATTTTGGAATTTTTTGGGGTTCGTTTGGACATTTTTATACATTAATTGGGTTTTCTAGGCATTTTATGTGCATAATTCAAATTTGAACTACATGCACATTCTCCAGTGCATATAAACTGGTTGAAAAATCTAATATGTGTCCTTCGGTGCATGCTTAGGTCCCATGGAAGAAATGAGAATGAATTTCAAACACCCTGCCACCGTCACTCGGCCACAAACATTGAGATAGCTGGTTTTTAAATTCCAGTAAATCCAAAATTCGTCTGAAATTCATGAAACTTGGCATGCTATCATGGAGAGGCATCAACATGCCGTGGTAAAAAAATTGTCAGATTCCCCAGGTTTAATTCGGTTTCCCCAGTTTAATTCGGTTTTTAAATACAAAACACTCATCGCAAACGTTTTAGAAAGAACACCCGTATGCAAATCGACAACTTCCCCAGGAAGCTAAGGGAAAATGTGCTGAGCAGGATTTGTGCAGCTCTTGATCGCAAACATTTTAGATAGAACACCCATATGCAAAGTGAGAGCAGCGCAGGATTTGTGTATCCCTTCAACGCAAACGGTTGTGTTGGATGACCCATGTGCAACCACGTACAAACAATTATTGGGTATGTTTCCATTTGTCAAACTGGAAAGATTTACATTTGTTGATCTAGTAACATTGCCATTTGTCAATCCTTGTAACACTGTGATTTCAGAATATGCAGCTAGAAATCATTAGCACTATCTAATTTTTGCAACTAAAATTCAGTAATTAAGCATTGATTTCATTCATAGATTAAGCAGTCGTTCTTAATTTATACAAACAGTTCAACTCGACAGCTGAACTGACAAAACTTCTCTCCAATTGTTGCCAACCATGTACTGAAATAGCTAGTTCAAGTATATATACTAGCTAATTTTAAGTACGTTGTACAATTCGACCACACATCTATAGTCAGATGAACTGAACAAAATAGCCCCTAAATACTACTACTACTACCACGGAAGGGTTGTGTGCTACTTCCGACAGACTCTCCTCTGCCGAGAATGTTCACCCCCTCAGTAAGAGGCAGAGGAGGAGGAGAGGACTACCGATGAGCTGGACAATTGCAATATGGTGCCTGCCGCTGCTGCACGTTCAGCGACGCTCGCCAGCTCGAACGCCCACTGCCGCTCCAGACGATCCCTCTCGAAGCGGCAGGACTGCTCGTAGATCTCTTGATTCCTCGCCTCTGCATCGGCGTGTGCTGCAGCCATGGCTGTGGTAAGGCTCTTTGCGTGCTCAAGGAGGCGCTCCTCCTCCTCCTGCAGGAACTCGATGTAGCATGCAAGGTTGCTGACGCACGTACGGGCCTCCACCTCCGCCTCCCTCCTTCGGGCCGTGGCAGCGGAGCGAGTGATAATCTCGGTGATCGACGGTGGGCTGGCAGCCACGGCAGCCGACGATGGGGTGGCGGCCACGACCACCACCTCTCGCCTTCGGGCCGCGATGGCAGAGCGGGTGATGTCCATGGTGGCCGACAGTGGGGTGGCGGCCATGACGGCCACCTCCCTCCTTCGGGCCACGGCGGCGGAGCAGGAGATGTCCCTGGCTTTCGACGGTGGTGTGATGGCAACGGAGACCGGCAACAGTTGTCGACGGGCAGTGGCGGCGGAGCGTGTAGTGGGTGTTCCGCGCACACCCAACAGGGACGCCACGCACACTGCACTACGTCGGGGATTGCGCCGCCGCTGCGGTGTAGCCTCCCAGCTGGAGCTGTCCTTTGATGACGGTGGAGTGGATGAGCGACGACGACAGATGGGTGCCATTGGCAATTGTGGGAGAAGTAGACGAGATAAGCTACAAGGAGGGAGGGTGAGGGAGTCCTGGATTAGGGGGTATCTGGACAGCCGGATTATATCCTTCGGCCGGACTATTGGACTATGAAGATACAAGATTGAAGACTTCATCTCGTGTCCGAATGGGACTCTACTTGGCGTGGAAGGCAAGCTAGGCAATTAGGATATGTATATCTCCTCCTTTGTAACTGACCTTGTGTAACCCTAACCCCCTCCGGTGTCCATATAAACCGGAGGGTTTTAGTCCGTAGGACAACAGACAATCATACCATAGGCTAGCTTCTAGGGTTTAGCCTCTCCGATCTCGTGGTAGATCAACTCTTGTAATACTTATATCATCAAGAATAAATCAAGCAGGACGTAGGGTTTTACCTCCATCAAGAGGGCCCGAACCTGGGTAAAACATCGTGTCCCCTGCCTCCTGTTACCATCCTCCTTAGACGCATAGTTCGGGACCCCCTACCCGAGATCCGCCGGTTTTGACACCGACATTGGTGCTTTCATTGAGAGTTCCTCTTTGTCGTCGCCGTTAGGCTTGATGGCTCCTACTGTCATCGATAGCAATGAAGCCCAGGGTGAGACTTTTCTCCCCGGACAGATCTTTGTGTTCGGCGGCTTCGCACTGTGGGCCAACTCGCTTGGCCATCTGGAGTAGATAGAAAGTTATGCCCCTGGCCACCAGGTCAGGTTTCGAAGCTTAAACTATACGACCGATATCCACGGAGACTTGATCCTCGATGGATTTGAGCCCCTGCCTTGTGCGCCACGCGGTCACGATGAGTACGATTTAGCTCTACCATCAGACCGTATTCAGGAGATCGCACCGGCGGCCGCTTCGAGCCTCAATTCGGAGCTAGTTGCGCCATCCATCGACGGGTGGATAGACCCCGTCACGGAGGCCGTATCCTCAGTGGTGATCGAGCCGAATATCGACCTTACCCTTCACGAGAGCCGTGTTGCCAAACTGTCGGATCCTTCTCCGGCCACGGACTCCGAACCGCCTGCGCCCATTCCTGTCGAATCCGATTGGGCGCCGATCATGGAGTTTACCTCCGCGGATATTTTTCAGCACTCGCCCTTTGGCGACATACTGAACTCATTCAGGTCTCTTTCCTTGTCAGGAGAGTCCCGGCCGAACTATCTCCGGCAGGATTGGGATGCGGATGACGAAGAAATTCGCCGCCCACCCACCACCCACTTAGTAGCCACTGTCGGTGACTTAACCGACATGCTCGACTTCGACTCCGAAGACATCGACGGTATGGACGACGATGCGGGAGGCGAAGAGGAACCACTGCCCACAGGGCACTGGACAGCCACCTCATCATATGATATATACATGGTGGGCACACCCAAAGAAGGCAATGGCGACGAGACAACGGAGGATGACCCCTCCAAGAAGCAACCCAAGCGCCGGCATCAGCGGCGCCGCTCTAAGTCCCGCCAAAGCAAAAGTGGCGATACCGACACAGGAGATAATAGCACTCTGGACAGTGCCGAAGACGGCAACAATCCCCTCCAGCAAGATTTAGGGCAGGAGGATGGAGAGGCCAGCCCTCCTGAGAGAGCGGCAGATGGAGAGGAGGAGGATGATAATTACATGCATCCCTCCGAAGACGAAGCAAGCCTCGACGACGACGAATTCATCGTGCCAGAGGATCCCGTCGAACAAGAGTGCTTCAAGCGCAGGCTTATAGCCACATCAAATAGCCTTCAGAAAAAGCAGCAGCAGCTTCAAGCTGATCAAGATTTGCTAGCTGACAGATGGACTGAAGTCTTGGCGGCCGAGGAATATAAACTCGAACGCCCCTCCAAGAGGAGGAAGCACCGAAACCTACATCCCCGGCGTATGACGCGGCTGATCGGCCACCTTGTGGCCACGACAGAGAAACATTCCAGCCAAAAGCTCAGCCCGCACCCCGACGCCATTCAAATAAAAAGGCATGGGGAAATATGCTAGACCTGCAAGATGTATTGGAGGACAAAGCAAAACACGCAAGATCTATCTACGGATCATGGGGGTGCGCCACTATGCGAGACGATAATCGTCACGCCGGATACAGTAAAAGTAAGTCCGGCCGGGCCGATCACAGCGGGCAAGACTCATTTGAGCTGCCTCGCGATATAGCCCAGTACAGAGGCGCCGCACACCCTTTATGCTTCACAGACAAAGTAATGGATCATCAAATCCCAGAGGGTTTCAAACCCATAAATATAGAACCATACGACGACACAACAGATCCGACGGTATGGATCGAGGATTTCCTCCTGCATATCCACATGACACGCGGTGATGATCTACACGCCATTAAATACCTCCCACTCAAACTCAAAGGACCAGCTCGGCATTGGCTCAATAGCTTGCCAGCAGAGTCCATTGGCTATTGGGAAGATCTGGAAGCCGCATTCCTCGACAACTTTCAGGGAACTTATGTGCGACCACCAGATGCCGATGACTTGAGCCACATAATTCAGCAGCCAGAGGAATCGGCCAGGCAATTCTGGACACGGTTCCTAACAAAGAAAAATCAAATCATCGACTGTCCGGATGCAGAGGCCCTAGCAGCTTTCAAGCACAACATCCGCGACGAGTGGCTAGCCTGGCACCTTGGTCAGGAAAAGACGAAATCTATGGCAGCTCTCACAACACTCATGACCCACTTCTGTGCGGGAGAAGATAGCTGGCTGGCTCGTGGTAATAACATATCAAAGAATCATGGTACTTCGGATACCAAGGACTGCAATAGCAGGTCACGTCGCAACAAACATAAGCGCCGCATTAACAACAACAATACTGAGGATACGGCAGTCAATGCCGGCTTCAAAGGCTCTAAACCCGGTCAGCGGAAAAAGCCATTCAAAAGAAGCACTCTGGGCCCGTCCAGTTTGGACCGCATACTCGATCGCTCGTGTCAAATACACGGCACCCCCGACAAGCCAGCCAACCACGCCAACAGGGATTGTTGGGTGTTCAAGCAGGCCGGCAAGTTAAATGCCGAAAACAGAGATAAGGGGCCACATAGCGATGACGGGGAGGAGCCCCGGCAGCCAAACACCGGAGGACAGAAGAGGTTCCCCCCACAAGTGCGGACGGTGAACATGATATACGCAACCCACATCCCCAAGAGGGAGCGGAAGCGTGCGCTCAGGGACGTATATGCGTTGGAGCCAGTCGCCCCAAAGTTCAACCCATGGTCCTCCTGTTCGATCACCTTCGATTGCAGGGACCACCCCACTAGTATCCGTCATGGCGGATTCGCCGCACTGGTCCTAGACCCAATCATTGACGGATTTCACCTCACTCGAGTCCTCATGGATGGCGGCAGCAGCCTGCACCTGCTTTATTAGGACACGGTGTGCAAAATGGGTATAGACCCCTCAAGGATGAAACCCACAAAAAACGACATTTAAAGGCATCATACCAGGTGTAGAGGCCCATTGCACATGCTCAGTCACACTGGAAGTGGTCTTCGGATCCCCGGATAACTTCTGAAGCGAAGAGTTAATCTCCGATATAGTCCCGTTCCACAGTGGCTATCATGCACTGCTCGGGCGAACCACATTTGCGAGATTCAATGCAGTACCGCATTATGCATACCTCAAGCTCAAGATGTCAGGAACTCGGGGGGTCATTACAGTCAATGGAAACACAGAGCGCTCTCTCCGAACGGAGGAGCACACTGCGGCCCTTGCAGCAGAAGCGCAAAGCAGCCTCTTAAGGCAATCCACTAGTTCGGTGATTACGGACCCGGACAACTTCTAGCGCGCTCGGAGTAATCGGCAACTGGACCGCCTGGCATGTTCCGAGCTCGCATAGCAATGCGGCCCCCACCCCGGTCCCAGCCAAATGGCGAAACCCATGCCACGCGTACATAATTACGCATTAAAAATACCATGGGCATGGGTGGGAGGGGGGCACGACTGCGACACGCTCCAAGACGCGGCTTAAACCGCACTAGGGGCTTCCTGCTTAGTTATTTTTCTCTTTCAGGACTTTAATCTCTGGAAACCCTGTCCGGCAGCATGATTGCCGAACACATGATGCAGCAACCAAGGAGGCAGAAAGCTACGTCACACCATGGAACTCCCAGGTGGATTACGATAACGAGTGAAATATTTGCTTTAATACTATCCTCAGCTTGCCCTTGGAGGGGACATAGTCCTACTTTTTGCTTATCACACTACCTGTATCCTTCTGCTTTAACGCACCTTTTTGAATAAACAATGCATAGCATTAAGACTATTATTGCATTCTTCTTCTTATATATATATTTATATTTATTCATGACATCCATCACCCGTACACTCTGGTACGGCCAATACGCTAGATGCTTAAGCATACCCCATAATACGGCATGAGAAGTCCGAACACTTTGGACAGTGCGGCACCCCGAACTTATAGCATTATATGCATCAGCTCCGAATCATGTCTTGGGTCAATAGTTGGGTTTGCCCGGCTCCCATGTTTTGCTACCTTACATTCCACTATATCGGCTAAGGTAGCACTGGGAGAACTACTGCGATTGTGCCCTGGTTCTGCTGGGCTAAGCACCTCAGTAGAGAAAGCTAAAACTGACTGTCATGATAAGGCGAGAGACTGGTCGGTTGTTCGAGAGGTTTCGAGTCCCTAAAGACTTATGCCGCTTAGAGCGAGGAGTCGGCCCTGTCCGGCTTAAGGCATGTATCACGCCCCGAATTCGGCCTTCCGAATACTAGGGGCTTCGCCGAAATTTAAAATTATATAATTCTATGGCTAAGTGAGAGTGATAACGCATTATAGTTCGATTGCCTTGTTCGTTGTGCCGAGCACCTCCCTCGAAGGACCCAACAATGGGAACAAGAGTGCTCCGGTTTATCCCGAACACCAAAGCACTCGTGGCATGGGGGCAGAAGCCGACAACTAGCCATCTCTCAGATTTGATAAACTGTCGAACAGAAGGCAATATTTTAAATTCAAACAAGCGTTGCATAGCGCATATGAACAAGTTTTCATAATACAGGATCACACGAGCAAGTTTACTCAAATATTACATCTTTTGTACACTCGTCCGCTATGAGACGGGCACCCTTCAGGACACCCTCATAGTACATCTCGGGGTGGCGATGCTCCTTGCCCTCCGGCGGCCCTTCCTTCACCAGCTTCACGGCATCCATCTTGGCCCATTGCACCTTCACATAGACGAAAGCCCAGCGTGCACCTTCGATGCAGATGGACCGCTTGATGACTTCCAACCATGGGCAGGCATCCATAAGCCGCCTCACCAGGCCAAAGTAGCTATTGGGAAGGGCGTCGCCAGGCCACATCTGGACTATAAAGCCCTTCATGGCCTGTTCAGCCGCCTTGTGCAGCTCGACCAGTTGCTTCAGCTGGTCGCTCAGAGGCATCGGGTGTTCGGTCCTAGTATACCGAGACCAGAATAGCTTCTCCGTTCAGCTTCCCTCCTCGGCCTGGTAAAACTATGTGGCATCCGACACGCTGCGGGGCAACTCTGCGAATGCTCCTGGAGAGCTCTGGATTCGGGTAAGTAACAAGTAATTTACTTTCACATGCTTGCTTTGCATATATAATGCCTTACCCGCCGCTATCTTCTTCATCGCATCAATCTCCTGGAGGGCCTTTTGGGCTTTGGCCTTGGCATTCTTTGAGCTCTCGAGGGCCGCAACAAGCTCGGACTCTCGCATCTTCAAGTCAAGCTCCAATGCCTTGTGCTTCGTCACGAGAGCGTGGAGCTCTTGCTGCCCCTCACCCACCCAAGCCTCCTGGCTTTCCCGCTCGGTGCTCTCTTTGGCCGCTTTGTTTTCGGCCTCGGATAGCGCTTGCTTCAGGGTCGCCACCTCGGTCGTGGCCCCTGGCAAATTTACGATGATCCTGTCATTTTTCAATTGCATTCTTTTTATATATATCCATAGACTAGGTACTACTTACCTCTGTTCTCCTCGAGCTGCCTCTTGGCAAGGCCGAGCTCTTCCTTGGACCCTTTGAGGTCCTGCTTCAGTGCGGCGACCTCCGCAGTCAGTGCGGCAGAGGCCAACAGCGAAGCCTGCATACGCATATAGACATACTTATATTACACTCCTGCGATATTGTATGATCCTTTGTTCGGCTTTTCTTTGTAAACACCGAACAGAGCATCAGGGGCTACTGTCTATGCGGTAATATTTTTCCTATATTTCAAAAACTTACCTCAAAGCCTGTTAGAAGGCTGGCACAGGCTTCAGTCAGTCTGCTCTTGGTGGACTGAACCTTCTGGACCACCGCACTCATAATAGTGTGGTGCTCTTCGTTGATGGAAGCGCTGTGAAGCGCTCCCAGCAGATTGTCCGGTGCCTCTGGATGGACAGAGGTCACCGGCACAGGCGTCTTGCCCCTTTTGGAAGGAGGCCGCCTGCCCGAGTCCGGGACCGCTGGGGGTTCCGGCGCGGTGTTCGGCTGAGGGCCGAACTCGGAGCCCTCGGTCGCCTTGAGGCACCTCCGGGACTGTCTCCCCTTGACCCGGTGCCTCTTGAGACAATACCTCGGCGTTGTCCGTAGAGCAAGGGGAGTTGGCGGTCGGAATTGGATCGCTATCCATATCCGACGAGCCCAGGGAGCCGTCCGACGAGGATACGTCGATACGGGCTCATGGCGGTCTGCATAGTCATAATTCGGTGTTAGGAGAAGCAGTGCGACAAAGGTATGCTATGAGTTACTCTGGTATCCGAATACTTATGACTTCGCCAGGGGCTTGGCCCTGAGCAGCCACTCGTCTTTGCCTTCAGCGGCGGTGGTGGAGTAGTCCGGAAGGAGGGTCCTCCCCTTATTGGACCCTCCCCCCCCCTGTCGGGGCGACCTTCCTTTTCTTGTCTCCCCCAACTGAAGGGGGGCATCTTCATCTTCCTCCTCGTCTTCAGGGGAGGAGTGCGTTACGGAGTTATCGGACGATGAGTCCTATAACACCTTGCGTCGAGAACTCTTTTGGGTTCCGTTGGCCTTCTTGGTTTTCTCTGGCACCTTGTAAGGAGCCGGAGTCAGCATCTCCGTCAGGAGAGCGTCCGCAGTGTCTTCGGGCAGAGGGGCCAGAGAGTTAATCTGACCCAACGTCTCCACCCAGTCCTGTCAAAGGAATGGAGCTCAGACCCCGCACATGGTTAAGCTAGGGAAAATAAATATTCTACCGGATGTATAGAACTCACCGAATGCGCTCGGCGCTTCGCGCTTAGCCCAAGGTCCTCGGTGAGAGAGGAAGGGACCTCCACGCCCTTGAACAGCACCCTCCAGACGTCCTTGTGCCTCGTGTCGAAGAGCTCGCTCAGAGTCTGGTGCTGGGCTGGGTCGGACTCCCACAAGTTGAAATCCCGTTGTTGACACGGGAGGATCCGGCGGATGAGCATGACCTGCTCTATGTTGACAAGCTTGCGCTTCTTGCTTGCCATATTCCGGATACATTTCTGGAGTCCGTCCAGCCCCACCGATGAACCCCAGGATAGGCCCTTATCTTTCCAGGAGGTGAGCCGCGTGGGGATTCCGGATCAAAACTCGGGGGCCGCCGCCCAGTTGGTGTTGCGCGGCTCAGTGATGTAGAACCACGCCGATTGCCACCCCTTTATGGTCTCCACGAAGGAGCCTTCAAGCCAGATAACATTGGGCATCTTGCCCACCATGGCTCCGCCGCATTCTGCTTGTTGGCCTCCCACCACCTTCGGCTAGATATTGAAGGTCTTTAACCACAGGACGAAGTGGGTCCGGATGCGGAGGAAAGCCTCACACACGACGATGAACGCCAAAATGTTGAGGATGAAGTTCGGGGCCAGATCATTGAAGTCCAGCCCGTAGTAGAACATAAGACCACGGACGAATGGATGGAGGGGAAACCCTAGTCCATGGAGGAAGTGGTGGAGGAAAACTACCCTCTCGTGAGGTTCAGGGGTAGGAACGATCTGCCCCGCAGCGGGCAGCCGATGCGCGATATTCGCGGCTAGGTATCCGGCCCCGCGCAGCTTTTTGATGTGTCCCTCCGTGATGGAGGATGCCATCCACTTGCCTCCCGCCCCAGACATGTTTGGAGAAGGTTGAGGAGAAGGATGTGGACTTGGGCATTGGAGCTCGAGTGCGCAAGAATGGATGAGCAAGGAGGAAGAAGGCGTGGGTAGAAAAAGGTTAAACCTTATCCCTTTATAAGGGCGGCCGAAACAATGCGCCCCCACTAGCCTGGTAAAACTCGCTTATCCCCCAAGTGCCGTAATCGATGGCGCGGTTGGGTTACCCATGCCCGTATTGATGAGAATCCCGTAATAAGGGGGACACGATCTCTGCTTTGACAAGACATGTCAAGAAACCGCCTCGCGTTATGTGCGGGGCTGGTTAAAGAAAAACGGTTCGAATAATCGCAGAGCCATGGCATGATGTCATGTTGCCAAAACGTGTCAGCAGATTATATTTGTTGAAATATTATTCTCTCTATGGTGGTTTGTGGAACTTATTTTGCAGGGTCGGACACTATCCTTGTATTCAAACTCTTCCGTGTTGTATTCGGAGGAGGAACCCGCCTTGCAATGCCGAAGACAACATTGCGCGCCGGACTCATCGTCATTGAAGCCTGGTTCAGGGGCTACTGAGGGAGTCCTGGATTAGGGGGTATCCAGACAGCCGGATTATATCCTTCGGCCGGACTGTTGGACTATGAAGATACAAGATTGAAGACTTCGTCTCGTGTCCGGATGGGACTCTACTTGGCGTGGAAGGCAAGCTAGGCAATATGGATATGTATATCTCCTCCTTTGTAACCGACCTTGTGTAACCCTAACCCCCTCCGGTGTCTATATAAACCGAAGGGTTTTAGTCCGTAGGACAACAGACAATCATAACATAGGCTAGCTTCTAGGGTTTAGCCTCTCCGATCCCGTGGTAGATCAACTCTTGTAATACTCATATCATCAAGAATAAATCAAGCAGGACGTAGGGTTTGACCTCCCTCAAGAGGGCCCGAACCTGGGTAAAACATCGTGTCCCCTGCCTCCTGTTACCATCCGCCTTCGACGCACAGTTCGGGACCCCCTACCCCAGATCCGCCGGTTTTGACACTGACAGAGGGGGAAATGCGATGCAGGACTCACCGGCCGTGAGGGTTTTTATAGCAGGCCGGTAAGCATTGCAATTTTGGGGGATTTCACTGAGTCGGGCGAGAAGCTATCGGATTTCGAGTTCTGGCAAAACCCTCGAGCTTTAAACACTGGGTTGCGCACAAAGATCTCTCCTCCCCTACTAGCTTGCACTAGACACGATCTCACGGCCTAGCTCGACGAACCCAGAGAACGAGAGACACAAGATTTATACTAGTTCGGGCCACTGTTGTGTGTAATACCCTACTCTAGTGTGGTGTGGTGGATTGCCCCTTGGGCTGAGGATGAACAGTTACAAGGGAAGAATAGTCTTCTGAGGAGAGGTGTTCTTGTGTTTGGTGAGCTTGTGTGGTTCGGGATGATCCAGATCCGATCAGGTCTCTTTCATCTCTCGATGAGCCGATCCTCCTTGCCCCATGGTGGTGGCTAGTCCTATATATAGAGGCCCCGGTCCTCTTCCCAAATATTAGGCGGGAAGGGATCCCACAACGGACAGTTTGAAGGGGGACAACTAGTACAAGCTATCCTGACAAAAGATGGTCTTTGCCTGCCAAAGGCTCTGGTGGTGATGTCGTCTTGGGCTCCACGGTGACCTCCGTCCTGCTGTCCTGCTGGTCTTGGTCTTGTTGCACCGATATGGAAACCGTTGCCTGATGCCTCAGGAGTCCTCGCCTGCGCTTGCCTCTTTAGCACTGAGGGAGTCCTAGATTAGGGGGTCTCCGGACAGCCGGACTATATCCTTTGGCCGGACTATTGGACTATGAAGATACAAGATTGAAGACTTCGTATCGTGTCCGGATGGGACTCTACTTGGCATGGAAGGCAAGCTAGGCAATACGTATATGGATATCTCCTCCTTTGTAACCGACCTTGGGTAACCCTAACCCTCTCCGGGTCTATATAAACTGAAGGGTTTGTAGTCCATAGAACACACAACCATACCATAGGCTAGCTTCTAGGGTTTAGCCTCTATGATCTCGTGGTAGATCTACTCTTGTACTACCCATATTATCAATATTAATCAAGCAGGACGTAGGGTTTTACCTCCATCAAGAGGGCCCGAGCCTGGGTAAAACATCGTGTCCCCTACCTCCTGTTACCATCCGCCCTAGACGCACAGTTCGGGACCCCCTACCCAAGATCCGCCGGTTTTGACACCGACATTGGTGCTTTCACTGAGAGTTCCACTGTGCCGTCGCCACCAGGAAGGATGTCTCATCCCATCTTTAAAGACGGCACTATTGTTGAGGGTGCTTTGGCTATTGGCCAAACTCTCCGGCTAGGTGGTTTCCTTATGACCGCTTGTTCGGCTGCTGCGCCGATGATGACTTGTCGGGTCATCGAAAGCAATCTTCACGTCAACTTGGAACTCGCCGAGTAGTTAGATCCAATGGAGCTCTCTTCCCTGAACGAGCTCTTGGATCGCATCGCCGCCCTGGGAGTCGCTACAGACTATGATCAGATTGGGCCTAAACCCGATCTGAGAGAGATCAACTCTCCCCAGGTCACCCATCACGTTGCAGTGGTGGAGGAACAATGCGGCAACCCTTCATCTATCTTAAGGACTAGCTATGTCCGGATTCCCGATCCCTCCAAGCTGGATACCCACGGAGAGGAGGACGTCACTCAAGGCCTGAACCTAGAATCAGGCAGCGGGCTAGATTTATCGGAGAACATCCAAGAATCCAAACTTTCGAGTTCGGAAACTCCTTGGCCCCCGAGTCTCGGATTGGGTAAGGATTTGGATTCAATTCCACCCACCCACCCAAACATACGCGACCTATCCCAAATTAGGCAAGAGCCCGAAGAAACAGTACACCATTACTGGGCCAGATTCCTCCTAGTCATGAACAGGATAAAGGACTGCCGTGAGGAAGACGCAATTTCATTCTTCTGCAATAATTGCATGGACAAGGGAATCCTCAACGCCATAAGTCGCCGCGAAATTACACGCTTTACCAACTTGGTGTCCATAGTACGAAAGTATTGTGCGATGGAAAGCGCCTGGAAAACCGAAATAAAATTTTGGGATAATCCGGCCCTGAATACAAACCCAGTCCGAAATAAAAGGGTGCATTATCACAATACACCTGGGTTAACTACCAAAAACAAAAAGCCCTCTACGGGGCAAGGAACCGTACTGGAGGGATGGCTCAATGGACCCTACAAAATTCATAGTACAGCGGATGCAATACCAACGCACAGCCTTAGAGCATGTTGGATACTCCGGCAGGTGGCCAAAAGTGGTGAGGATTTACTCCTCCCAAAAACCACAGAGCACCATCCCGTGGACAACAATACGGTGTTAACGGTCTTTGAGACCTTCGCGTCAAATAGACGCAAGCGAACGCTCCGCAGCATGGCCGAAATCTGCCACATAGCAGAAATAAATCCTTGGAGTGACACGACTATTACCTTCAATGCCAGTGACGAACCCAAATTCCGAACAACCCGAGCACCAGCCGCACTAGTCCTCAGTCCAATCGTGGACGGCTTTCGACTCACCAAGGTACTCATGGACGGCGGCAGCGGATTAAACCTCATCCATGAGGAACTCTTCAAAAGATGGAAATACACTGGAGCCGCATTGAGCAAAGTAGCACCACCTTTAGAGGAGTCATCCCCAGTCGGGAAGCATGCTGTGCTGGGAAAATCACACTAGATGTGGTATTTGGCACGCCGGATAATTACAGGTCCGAAGAAATTACATTCCAAGTGGCCCCGTTCAACAGCGGATACCATGCTCTACTAGGGCGGGTGGCGTTTACAATCTTCCAACGCATACCCCATTACGGGTACATGAAGCTCAAAATGCCCGGGCCCAACAGAATCATCACTTTTGCTAGTGATCCGGACATGGCACTCCGCGCCGAAAATAAGACAGCCGCACTGGCCCTCGAGGCACTATCCGAAGCCCTAGCGGCCGAGGAACTAACTACGCTGCGCTCCGCGGTGAACAGGGACATGTGATACTCGATAAAAGATCCAAGTCCACCTCCTTTAAACCAGCGGAAAAAATAGTCAAATTCCAAGTCCATCCAACGGACCCTACAAAAACAGCTTCCATCGGGGCACAATTAAACCCTGATGTCGACACCGCAATGCGAGAGTTCCTACGCGAGAACTGGGACATTTTTGCCTGGCACCCTTCAGACATGCCAAGAATCCCACGCAGGCTGGCTGAGCACAGCCGAAATATCCTAAAAGGATTCAAGCCAGTCAAGCAGGCTCTTCGACGTTTCTCCGAGCCTAAGAGACAAGCCATGGGAGAGGAACTAGCCAAGCTATTGGAGGCCGGATTCATCACAGACATAAAACATCGGGACTGGCTAGCAAACCTAGTGATGGTACCAAAGAAGGGCAATCCTAGCGCTTGTGCGTCGATTTTAAGGACCTTAACAAAGCCTGCCCAAAGGATCCCTTCGCCCTCCCCCGCATCAATCAAATCATCGATGCTACCACAGGACACGATTCATTGTGTTTCCTCGACGCATACTCCGGCTACCATCAAATTAAAATGGAGGAGCCAGACCAAGCCGCAACGACATTCATCACACCATACGGCCCATTCTGCTTCGACACAATGCCCTTCGGGCTCAAAAACGCCGGCGCAACATATCAGCGCATGATTCAGACATGTTTGGCAAACCAGATCGGCAAAACAGTGGAGGCATACGTGGATGACGTGGTCGTTAAAACCAAGCATGTCGAAACTCTAGTAGACGACTTGAGGCTCACATTCGACAACCTCCGAACATATGACATCAAGCTCAATACGGAAAAATGCGTTTTCGGCGTACCAGCCGGAAAGCTCCTGGGATTCATTGTCTCCAGTAGAGGTATTGAAGCTAATCCGTCCAAAATCCGAGTGTTGTCACAGTTGGTTACCCCAACAGACCTCAAACAAATACAAAAATTGACTGGATGCGTGGCGGCTCTAAGCCGCTTTATCTCCCGCTTGGGAGAAAAGGCATTACCCCTTTATCGCCTCCTCTGTCGCACCGAACACTTCAAGTGGACGGATGCCGCCTCGGCCAGACTCAACGAAATAAAAGCCATATTGGCAGCAAACCCAGTCGTGGCCGCGCCAAACATTGGCGAACCAATGCTATTATACATTGCGGCAACTCATCAAGTAGTAAGCGCAGTGCTCGTCGTCGAGCGAGAAGTGGACGGACACAAATTCCCCCTTCAAAAGCCGGTCTACTATGTGTCCACCGTCCTTACTCCATGAAAATCACGGTACCCGCATTATCAAAAGATAGCATACGTGGTATTTATGGCATCCCGGAAGCTGCGACACTACTTTCAAGAGTGTTCAATAACGGTAGCCTTGGAAGTACCACTTAACGATATTATAAACAACCGCGACGCGACGGGCCGGATTGCCAAATGGGCCATTGAGCTCCTCCCATTCGACATAACTTACAAGACACGACGAGCTATTAAGTCGCAAGTTTTGGCTGACTTTGTCGCTGACTGGACGGAAGCCGAACTCCCTAAAGAGTACGACACATATTCAAACTGGATCATGCACTTCGACGGCTCCAAAATGTTGGCTGGTCTGGGGGCTGGCGTCATTTTGACGTCCCCAACAGGAGATACCGTTCAATACGTACTACAGATAATGTATACGGACTCCAACAACGCAACCGAATATGAGGCCCTTCTACATGGTCTCCGGATGACAGTATCCATGGGCATTCAACACCTAGAGGTGCGCGGGGACTCGAACCTCGCGATATCCCAGATAAATGGAGACTTCGATGCCAAGGATCGGAAAATGGCAGCTTATCGCAATGCCATCCTAAAAATGTCAGCTCGGTTCAAGGGGCTCGAATTTCATCATGTGGCTCGGGAAAACAATCAGGCGGCGGATATCCTCGCCCGCATCGGCGCAAAACGCGACGAGGTCCCTCCCAACATATTTCTAGAACGGCTCTTCAAGCCATCCGTAGCATGGGAAGGGGACACTGGTAACAACAGTCCGGACCCAGCCAAAATACCCGATACCGAACTCTCTAACACAATCGGAGGCTCCGCCACCGAAATAACACATTCAACCCATGAAATAATGGCCATTATTGCCCCGTGGACAGAACCATTCCTGGCCTACCTAACTAGACAGGAACTTCCGGGGGACCAAAATGAGGCACGCTGCATAGTGCAGTGATCCAAGGCCTACAGGGCCCATGAGGGAGAATTGTACAAAAAAAGCGCTATCTGAGTCCTTCAAAGGTGCATCTCCGAAGAGGAAGGGCGGAACCTTTTGGCAGAAATTCACGCCGGACTCGGCTGTCATCACGCTGCAGCCCGAGCTCTTGTAAGCAAGGCCTTCCGTACAGGATTCTATTGGCCAACGGCCCGGGCAGATGCACAGGACTTGGTCCGACGTTGCGCCGGTTGCCAGCTCTTTGCAAATCAAAGCCACATGCCACCCACCGCCCTCCAAACAATCCCCATTACATGGCCCTTCGCGGTCTGGGGGCTTGACATGGTTGGACCCCTTAAAGGGGGAACCCACAAGAAAAAATACATATTGGTCATGGTGGATAAATTCACCAAATGGATAGAGGCTAAACCGGTTAAAACAGCCGAATCTGGACCGGTGATAGATTTCATATCCGGGGTTGTACACCATTACGGCGTCCCCCACAGCATCATCACTGATAACGGCACGAACTTCACGGCCGACGAGGTAAAACTCTGGTGCAGCAAAATGGGCATCAAGCTCGATTATGCTTCAGTCTATCACCCACAAACCAATGGTCAAGTCGAACGAGCAAATGGTCTTATAATGAGCGGCATTAAACCTAGATTAGTGCGCTCCTTAATGGAGTCTGACACGCACTGGGTAGAGGAGCTCGACTCCGTACTCTGGGGGTTGCGGACCACGCCGAATCGTAGTATCAGATATACACCGTTTTTTATGGTGTACGGCACAGAGGCAGTCCTGCCTTGTGACATAATTCATGATTCACCTCGAGTGCGCATGTACGATGAAAGAGAAGCCGAGCTCAATCGGCAGGACAATCTGGACACCTTGGAGGAAGAGCGCGACGTAGCCAAATCCCATTCCGCATTTTACCAGCAACAGGCTCGCAGATACCAAAGCAGAGAAGAACGGGCCAAAACTTATAAGGTTGGCGAACTAGTTCTACGGCTGCCGGATAAGAAAAAGAACAAGCTCGAGCCCAAATGGGAAGGTCCCTTCATTATCGACCAAGTTCTGACCTCTGGAGTGTACCGACTGCGGGATGCATCGACTAGTCGACTCGAGCCGAACCCATGGAACGCAGCCAGGCTTCGAAGATTCTATGCTTAGCACCAGACTCTATGTTAGTCCCCTCCCTTTGTCCATTTTCTGTATGCATCATCTGTCTTGTTTCCCTTTCTTTCTTTTATTTCTCTAGGCCTTCAAGGGTCACCTTGTGCCTCACTCGTACATTACAGATGACCTAGCCGCACTCTTCATACCTGGGGGCTTCTTTCACAAAAGCTTAAGTTATTTTCCTGGGCCTCACGCCCAACACATGTGTTATACTTCCGCATGTACCTTTTTTCACCATTATATGCATTGATATGACTTAAGTTTTGGCCAAGCTGGGTTACCTGGCTCTTGTATTTATGCCCTACGTTCCCGTTAATTTGGCTAGGGCATAAGGGGAGCACCTCTGCGATTGTTACCGCCGGGTTAGCTGGACATGTACCCCAGACTGGGTGAAGCCGAAAGCTAGCGTTCTTAAGGGAATATTCGGTCAGTGAACAAAAGATGACTTTTATTATTCATATATGCCCCCAGATGATTTTTCTGCGCTTCTTATCGCAGTCCGGACATGCACTTTAGGGCATGCTTACCCAGGGAAAGGAACCCTTAACGGAACTATTCTCCCTGGAAGATGTTTCTTACTACCCATGTAATATAACATAACTAGTTGGGCACTTGTCTGATAAAGCACTAATGACCCCTACGCCTGGTCTCCACGCATGCCCCGGTTCTTACATAACCGAGAAGGTATTCGGATACACTCTGGACTGTCGGGTCCCGAGGTTGAAGCGAAAAGGTCCACCACGACAAACGATCTACAATCTGGCTAGAAGGCATTATAAATGTCACTTTAAAATTACATAGTCAATTTGACTGGTTGAATTCCTCTTCAATACCATCCAATAGGCTGTCTAGTCTACAGTCCTGTTGGGAATACTTTGCGGCCAATTCTACTTGGCCGTACACTAAGCTCACAGGGATCTCCTTCCCATCAGGCCCCACAGGTCCGGCTTCGGCCATGTGGTTCGGGTCAGCCTTCGTGTACCGTGTCTTCACCATTGCCCAGGCTTCCCTGGCGCCCTGACGGCAGGCCGATATCTTCCATAATCAGAAGCGCCGCCGTGCTCCCTTCAGCTTTTCTGCAAGCTCTCCAAGGCCTTCGGGTATGGAGACGGATGGCCACAAGGCCTGGGCGACGCCTTGCATCACCTGCCGAACTCGTTCGTGCAGCTATGAGAGCTCGGGAAGAAGGTCACCCATTGAACTGGGCATTTCCTCGGCAGGACGACCTGTTCGCATACCTACAGACATAACTCTGTCAGCCAGCTTCCTCGCCGAACTCTTTTTCAAAGTTCGTTCAAGCACTTACTAAATATGCCGCGTCGAAGCCGCCGATTTTCCTTAACAGAGTCCGACAGTTGGGCGCGAACATCTTGTAGTTCCACGCCCAGCTTGGTGTTGGCATCTTGGAGATCATTTTTCTCCTGCCTCACCCTCGTAAGCACGTTCTCGTCGGCCTTCAGCTGGCATTGGAGCTGCTGCTTATCCGGATTTACTCCAGTGTCATCTACAATTTTATCGTCAGATCTGCATACACGCCGCATTCTATATGATACTTATCATTTGAAGGATATGTTACCAGAGGGGGTCTCTTTGGGCTCCCCTGCTGCGGCCAGTGCGGCCTGAAGTTGGGCTTTGCACTTTTCCAGCTCCTGGGACAGTTGAGTATTCTTTTCTGTAAGAACCTGCATAACAAATGATCCTTAAATTAGTTATCCTAACTGTTTCAAGTCTCAGGGGCTACTGATATATATAAGCACCAAATTTTCTCACCCGTATGTCTTTTACATACTGTTCCGTGGCTCTGGCTAGACCATTTTGAGCGGCACGGAGGTGCGCGTCTCCCGAGTTGAAGGCATCCAATGCCTCTTGGGAGAAACAAGCGTCACGAAGAACAGTCCGGCGATGCCTGTGGTTCATGGCACTTTCCACCTCGGAATGGGTGGCGGACAGTTTATCCGCATCCTCTGTCGGAGGAGCACCCCGCCCACGCCTTGTATTCGTTACCGCCTCCGAATCCGGCCTTGGAGCCTGACTTGTGGAGGCGCGATTGGTAGCCTCTCCGGGTATAGTCCGGCGAGCGCACTTTTTCCTGAAAAGAAGGCATGGGCGTTAATATGCCTCTCAGAATAATGTCTTGCAATAAGGACGGCGCGCCATACCGCTGCGCCGATGTCTCAATCCGGACTACGGGTCTTTTCAGCCTGCCTGGCCTCGCGGCCCCTTGTTGGCTAGTCGCTGCAGGCTCGGCCTTCGGCCTCGAGGACCTCCCCTGCAAAACACGGCTGTTATACGACGATCAAAAACACGCAAGGACGGATCCCTTTTTGAACTGCTGGGACTTCGGTCTCAGTCACCTGTGAGGCTGGAACTAGCCCAGGGTAATCGGTCGTAATGGCCACCAAAGCATTGTCATTACTCGATTGGTAAAATACCCCATCGATCAGCTCCACAAATATGTTCAGATCCTCCTGGGAGGCCGGGTCAAGGGACCGTCCATGGTCCTCGGGTTGTGGAGGAGGGCTGTTTATCTCCTTTACAGCCTGGCGCAGCTCCTGCGATGAAATCGCTAGAATGAATACTTAACTACGGGAATACGAAATGGATGGGCAATAAAAAATCTCCGCTTACCCAGCTCGGAGGATTGTACATAGAAAATGCGCCCTGCGGGTTGACACGAAGGAATTCCTCCTCTTCTCCCTTGTACAAAGTGGATAAGATCTTTATTAGATCAGCAGCCGATCTCGGCCCTTTGCGGCCGTGGCGGGTGGCGTCATCCTCCCCGTTGAAATCCCACATGGGGTGGCCTCTGTACTGAAGCGGCTGCACCCCCCGCATGATGCATATGGCCATGACCTCGATCATGGTCAATCCGGATCGAGCTAAAAAACTTATCCGGCTCATCAGGTAAAGAATGTCCCTGGCATCTTCCTCCAGGGAGCTCCATGGACGCCAGCTCCGGTGCCTCTTCAAAGGGCCATTGTCGAACTCAGGAAGGCCGATCTGAATAGGATCCGGGAGGGGGACGTCTTCTATATAAAACTATTCTGAAGGCCAGTCTTCGGACATCTTCTTTGGGGTCCCGGACAGGTATCCGGTCCCAGCAATACGCCACACTTCGGCTCCGCCCACTTGATATATTGACCCCTTCTGAGAACGGGGCACAATGCAGAACAACTTCTTCCACAGAGCGAAATGAGCCTCACAGCACAAAAAAAACTCGCAAAGGGCTACGAATCGCGCGATATGCAGCAGGGAGGCAGGCATAAGATTGTGCAACCGGAGGCCATAGAACTCCAGGAGCCCCCGGAGAAATGGATGAATTGGAAATCCGAGCCCCCTTACTAAATAAGGGACAAGGCATACCTGCTCTCCCTTGGAGGGATTGGGAAGGCTCTCCGCTTGCTCTCCGCCATTATAGGTGGCGAGCCCGGCTCGAACCAGGACCATGCACGCTGGGGGAAGAAATCCCTTGGACTGAAGCATCACTAATTTGCTGTGCGTTACGGAACATCTCTCCCAATCTCCAGGCCTGGAGCTAGGGGTGCGAGAGGAGGAGCTGCGTCGACCGGCCATGATGGAATGGATCTCTGTCGGGTGCGCTCCGATGAAGGCTCGCCAAGGGAGGATGGTGTGATTTGGATCTGAATCCTCATCTTTTTAAATAGGCGGCTCATTCACACAACTAGGGGGGTAAATGCAAAAATACCCTGGATCTCCACATTCGCTCGACGCGTGGAAAGTGCCCATTATTGGGCGTGGAAGCCAAGGAGTGCAACATTCACAAGAAACCGGACATTATTTCGACAGGTACACAGAATTCGGAGAGGAACCCGCCTTGCAATGCCGAAGACAATACTGCGCGTCGGACTCATCGTCATTGAAGCCTGGTTCGGGGGCTACTGAGGGAGTCCTGGATTAGGGGGTCTCCGGACAGCCGGACTGTTGGACTATGAAGATACAAGATTGAAGACTTCGTCTCGTGTCCGGATGGGACTCTACTTGGCGTGTAAGGCAAGCTAAGCAATACGTATATGGATATCTCCTCCTTTGTAACCGACCTTGTGTAACCCTAACCCTCTCCGGTGTCTATATAAACCGAAGGGGTTTTAGTCCATAGAACACACAACCATACCATAGGCTAGCTTCTAGGGTTTAGCCTCTCTGATCTCGTGGTAGATCTACTCTTGTACTACCCATATTATCAATATTAATCAAGCAGGACGTAGGGTTTTACCTCCATCAAGAGGGCCCGAACCTGGGTAAAACATCGTGTCCCCTGCCTCCTGTTACCATCCGGCCTAGACGCACAGTTCAGGACCCCCTACCCGAGATCCGCCGGTTTTGACACCAACAAGCACCAAATAGGAAACGAGGACACTGCGTGCATTGGCGCCCGCCTGGCTCCAGTCGTCATGGCTTGCATCATGCAAACCTCGCGAGGTGTCCCTTGCCTTGATCTCTCCACCCCTCGCGAGCCAGCCTGGTAAGGCCGCCCCTAAGGAGGTCTTGCATCGTCCGCCTCACGAGGCTTGGCCCCTCGCGAGGGTCTTGAGTGTTTGCTGGTGAAGATGGGCCATACAGGGCCGCTGGTGGAGCCATGCCGCGCGCCGTAGGTAGGCAAGTCTAGGGACCCCCGTCCCCAGAACGCTGACAGTAGCCCCCGGGCCCAAGGCGCGCTCGGGCTTGGCTTCGCGGCGAAGCCAAAGGGCAAGTGCGGAGCGTCGCGGGCCCCAACAGGCTGCGGCCACAGTTGGCGTGTGGCGATTGACTGGACGTGGCGCCTCTGCTTCTCTATGCCGCCTCGGCAACTGCCCGACTTGATAAGTCCTTGCTACATGTAGAAAAAGATCATTATTACCTTAGATCATGGAAGCCGGCGGTTGGCCTCCCCTGGGCTATAAATGGGAAGTAGGGAGGGGAGGCCCCGTAATCCAACACTTCTTTTTCTTCTCCCGCTCCTTCTTCTTCCTCGTTCCACTGCTTGCTGGCGCATTCATGGCACCGATACGGAGGTTCTCAGCCGTGGAGAAGGGCAAGACTCCCCTCAACGAGCCCGAGCTACTCCCGCCGAAGAAGAGGCGGTCCCAGCGTCACGAGATAGTCGTGAGGCCGGTAGTGTCGCGACCGTGGTACGAGCGGCCACCTCCTGGGTATCTGTTGCCCTTGTACGCCCAGGCCGAGGGCTCCGGAGGGAGGGGCACCGAGCGCCGGCGCCTGCGCCAGGGCCATGGTCGCCGCCACATGGTGGCGCACGCCGCCGCCCCAGGGGTCCATGTCGTGGACTCCTCGCGCGAGTTCGTACTATGAGCGGTGATGCCTCCAAGAACTTGGATTCGCTTCCCGCCGTTCTTCACTGCCGAGGGGCCCTCTCGAGATTTGGTGCAGAACGCCGACTGCGACGCCCCAACGACTGGAGCGGAGGTTGAAGTCATCTCCTCTAGGAGGATCTTCATGACTCGAGGCTGGCGCGGGGTCGCTCGAGTCTGCCGTGCGGAAGGCGCCCTCTCCATGCACTTCGAGTACGACGGCGCCTCCATGTTGTTCTTCAAGGTCTTCGACGAGGAAGGCCACTGCTTGGAGTGCTTCCCTGAAGGGGGTTGCCAGGACGGCGCAGCGGCTGACGCCAGGCCTGCTGCTGGCCTTGCCCGCAGCTCCCCCGGCGACAGCGGCGACTCCTGGTGGTCCAGCGACTCTCGTGAGCCTGTCGAGACTCTGGAGACAAGCGACAATAGCTACGTGTCCCCAAGCTCTTATCGCGCTCGGAGTAAGGCCGCAACATCCGGCCGCCATCGTCGCTGATCTGGATGGGGTTGGCGCCAGCCTCTCGTGGCCCACTATTGATGATGGCGTCAGCAACGTCCAGCGCATGTAGATAGAGCTCCTAGGAATTCCTTTCCTTTTGTCCCCTGCGAGGAATCGAAACGGACCCCGCGGGGGCGGGTAAAGCGTCTGTAATGTCTTTTGTTCATATTGTCCTTCTTATGAAAATTTGCGAACGCACGTCCTGCTGAGGCTAGGTCTCCCCTTTCCAACCCCGCGGCAACTTGGTGCTCTATGCCGACAGGTCCCGGTCCCCAGGCAGGCTGCAGTCGTCGCTGGTATGCCAGGTCGCGATGTCGTGGTCAAGGCCAGGAGGTGAGCGGCCTGAGATCTAGTAAGAGCTCCTGAGGCGCGATGCTCAAGAGGTCCCCTTTAGCATGCAAGCAGCTACCTGAGGATGGGAAAGGGAGGCGATGTTGTCCTCACAGGGGCAGCGAAAGGCAAGGATCTTATGCCATAGCGCTGGGTCGGTCCAGGCGCAAGGATTATCTTGGTATTCCGGGGCTGGTTCCTCGTGTGGCACAAAACTTGTGCGTCGGCTACTGCCGGGTAGCTAGGTTAGGCCCGTGCGAGCCTCCCCCTCTTCTCCATGCTCTCCTGAGTGCTCTGTGTCCTCAAGTCCCGGCCCTTGAGCGAGCTTAGCCACCACTGGTATGACAGGTGACGATGCCGTGGTCAAGGCCAGGGGGTGAGGGCTGGAGAGCCAGTAAGAGTTTGTCGGCGTTCTGGGAACGGGGGTCCCCAGACTTGCCTGCCTGCGGCCTGCGGCGTGGCTCAAAGGGGGGCCCAGCACGGCCCATCTTCATCAACACAGACCGAAGACCCTCGCGAGGGGCCAAGCCTCGCGGGGCGGACTTCACGGAGCTTCCTCAGGCACGGCCTCATCAGGCTGGCTCGCAAGGAGGCGGAGAGATCAAGGCGGGGTACCTCACGAGGTGCCCGTGACGCAAGCCATGATGACCAAGGGTGCCAGGCGGGCGCCAGCCCGCGCAGTGTCCTCCTTTCCTCTTTGGTGCAAAGGGAGCAAGCGCAGGCGAGAGCATCAAGCAAAGGCACCCGTTTCGATGCAACGAGACCAAGACCAGTCCAACGGCAGGGAGGAAGTCATTGTGGAGCCCAAGCCAGCGTCACCACCAGAGCCTTTGGCAGGCGAGGACCAACTTTAGTCAGGATAAGTGTACCAGATGTTCCCCTTCAAAATGGCCAATTGTTGGCGCCCTTCCCGCTCAATATTTGGGAAGAGGCCCAAGGCCTTTGCCTATAAATAGGACTAGCCACCCACAGGGTAGAGGGGAGATTGGAGATCGGATCAAAATCAGAGAGAGAACCGAGGAGAGAGAGAGAGAGAAGGGTGACTGAACTCCTCCTAGCAGTTCATCCCCCCAGCCAAGAACAGACCCTCGCGAGGCTGTTCTTCCTTTTATTGCTCATCATCATCAGCCCAAGAGGCAATCCACCACACCACACACTGGAGTAGGGTATTACACCACAACATTGGCCCGAACCAGTATAAACCCTGTGTCTCTTGTGCTGTTCTTTCCATAGCTTAGATCTTAGCGAGGCGGAGGGGTGCAGGTAGGTAGAAGGCGAAATCTCCATGCGCACCCCAGTGTTCGAACCTTAAGGGTCTGCCGGAACCCGAAATCCGACATTTGGCGCGCCAGGTAGGGGTGCGCCGGAATTCGTCTTCCACCACCCCGTTCTCCTCCGACCATCGCGTCCATGTCTGACGCTCGTCGGGCCCGCGCCGAGCGCCAGGCCGCTCTCGCTTCCCGCGTCACCCAGACGGCTCCTGTCGGCGGGCGTCCTCGCCGTTCCCCGTCACCTGCCGTCAACGCCGCCACCGGCCCGGCGGGGGACGAGCAGCAAGCGTCGTCTTAGCATCCGTCCGTGCAGCAAGACGGCCGCACCACTACTCCCTCGCTCATCCCAGCTGGTTCTTCGTCCTGCACGCTCCGCGCACCCATGGAGGCTCGAGCTGCGCTCATCGCGGCAAACGAGCTCCTGCGCTACTGTCCCGTCGACGACGTCTACGAGGAATGGCTCGACCGCGTCGCCGAGCTCGTCCGCGCTGCAGGGGGCTCTCCTGCGCCGTCCGTTCCGCTGCACCGCACCCCGCCCCACGCGGCCGACGAAGCTCCGGGGGCGCCCCAGCCGCCTCCTCCTCAAGAAGGTGCCATGGCTCCAAGGCCCGTGGCCCCTGGGTGGAACCCGCTCTGTCAGGTGCCAGCGCGGCAAGAGCAGAGCTGCCAAGAAGTCCCTCGCCCGCAAGAAGCTGCCCGGGCGCTCCCTGCTCCAGCACGTCGCGACCATGCTCCTGCTCCTGCACATCAAGACCCCGCGCTGCTCCCAGCTGCAGCGCGTGGGGACATGCAAGACCAAGCTCTCCGTCACCCAAGGCCTCCTATGGCCACAGCAGGCTGCCATGCCTTCACCACCAAGCTACGCAGCGTCGCGTGGCCTGGCAAGTTCAAGCCAGACCTGACTCCTCGTTACGACGGCACGGCCGACCCTGCGGAGTTCCTCCAGCTCTATGAGCTGGGCATCGAAGCTGGACGAGAAGGTCAGGGCGAACTGGTTTCCCATGGCGCTCAAGGACGGGGCCTGCACCTAGCTCCTGAACCTGGCTCCAGGCACGATCTCCTCCTGGGACGAGATGCGCACCCGCTTCATCGCCAACTTCTAAGGTACTCGCGACCGGCCACCTGCCGTGAGTGACATGCGCCGCATCAAGCAACAACTCGGAGAGACCCTGCAGAAGTACATCCAGCGCTTCAACAACGCATGCCTCAAGATTCCCAAGGTGACTGAGGAGGCCACCATCTCATCCTTCTCCGACGACGTGCACGATGTTAAGATGAAGGAGGAGCTGTCCATGCATGAAGACCTGTGCACTTCCTTGGAGTTGTTCATCTTGGAAACCAAGTGCGCCAGGCCTGAGGAAGGGCGTCTCTCCCTCCTCGAGCTGCCTGCCGCAGACCCAGAAGAGAAGAAGCCCAAGGCCAAGGATGTGAAGCACAAGGGGGCTGCCGTGCTCGCGGCAGAACCAGACACCAAGCGGGACAGAGATCAGGCCGAATCTTCCAAGGGAAGGCGGTACTGTGTGTACCACGACCTCCACACCCACAACACCAACGAATGTCAAGAGCTCCTAGCCGTGCGAGAAGGAAGGATCGGCCGTCGCCCCGACCGCGGTGACCGGGGCTACGGTCGAGGAGGAGGAAGGAACACAGGACGCTGGGAAGACCGCTGCCCGCGCCAAGGGTGGCGCGATCGACCTCGCGAGGATTGCTGGCAAGACCCGCCTCGCAAGGGAGACTGGAGGGATCAGCCTCGCGAGGATCGCCCGCAAGGCAACGCAGGCCTCCCTCCGCTGCCGCCGAAGCCAAGGAGAAACGAGGACCGCCATCAGGACGAGGGGGCTGGGGGCTTCCAGGAGCCGCGCGCGATCGCCTGCATCCTGGGCGGGGCTCAAGCCCCAGCCTCTCAACGCATCTTCAAGCAGTTCCCCCGTGAAGTGAATGCAGTCCTCCCCAAGCTCGAAGCCACGCGCCCTCTCAGGTGGTCGGCGTGCACCATCACGTTCAGCTCAGCAGATCAGCTCAAGTGTGCGGCCACAGCCGGAGTACTCCCGATGCTTTGTTCCCCAATCATCAGCAATGTGGTGGTCACCAGGACCCTCATCGATGGCGGGGCAGGGCTCACCGCCCTGTCCGTGGAAACATTCAACAATCTCCAAGTGCCCTACAACCAGCTTCAGCCAACCAAGCCTTTCTCCAGAGTCACCGACGGCTCCACGGTCCTGATTGGGCAGGTCCGCCTCCCTGTCACCTTCGGGGCACGCGACAACTACCGCACTAAGATCATCGACTTCGACATCGATCACATTCGCCTGCCGTACAACGCCATCCTTGGGTACCCAGCGCTGGCCAAGTTCATGGCCGTAACTCACCACGGCTACAACGTCCTCAAGATGCCAGGAAGTGGCGGAGTCATCACGGTGCCCTGTGAAGAGAAGGACGCGGTGTGTTCCCTGGAACGAGCCTTTCAGGCCGCATCACTGGAAGACCCGGATCGCAGAAGCAGGAGGCTTCCCAAGACCGCCCCCAAGAAGAAGAAGACATCATCTGGCCCGGCCCCTCAGGAGGCAGGCCCCTCAGGGTCCGCGCCTGCCTAGGGGGAACCTCCTTCCATCGCATAGGAAAGCGCGCCCGGCGTCCTCCTCAGGCAGGGCTCGGGGGCTCTCCCCTGGAGGGCCACCGACCTGGCTAAGGTCACGAGGGAGGCGCTTGGGCACCACATGGAGGCGTGTTTCGAAGCACGTTTCCCTCAAGAAGGAGTAAGGCAAGGAGAGCCAGACCCTCAGGAGTTCGTTAGCAAGGCCATTCAGGAGCTACAGGAGTCAAGAGTCATGAGAGGCGGCTGCCGCCTACCAGCTGTGGCTCCCCATCCAGGCGAGGATGGTGGGCTATGCGTCTGCATCGACATACCAGGGATCAATCGAGTCGCCTCTCTGGAGCGCCTCTGGCCCTCGCGAGTGGGGCGCTGCGAAAGTCCACCCCACAGCTACGTTCGCATGCCTTACGGCTTGCCGAACGCGGCTGCCACGTGCCAGCGCCTCATGAGGGGCATCATGGAGGCTCAAGAGGCCAGGCGTTCCGCAGCCCTGGCGGAGATGGAGATGGTCCGCGAGGAGCCACCAGCGCCTCCGGAGCCTCCCGAGGCCCCTGGGCCTGGGGGCTCGTGAGGATCGGCTTCTGCAGCCCACCGAGTCTGCTACGCCAACACTCCTTCGTCCTCAACATCATCAGGTGACATCTTTCAAGTTTCATTTCCAGCTGGGAGCGCCCCCCAGGGCTGCATTATTCCCAGGCTGCGTGGGTCCATCCCTGCGGCATGTATCTCGTTTATTTTATGTTGTTAGCTTACCTTGTTGGGGGCGCCTCTGGGCAAGCATCATCCCCCAAGTCGCTCGGGCCAGACCCAGCGGCATGTATCCCCTTTTGAGTTTATTTCCGGCTATGCGTTCGACCCACCATGCTTGATTATTTGATGCCTGTCCACGGCACCTCTTCTTCTCCATGCCGACCACTTGCACGTTAAAGGGGGGGTACCTGATCATCGCGACTCAGGGCTCTTACTGGCTCTCCAGCCCTCACCCTCTGGCCTTATCCATGGCATCGCGGCCTGGCATACCAGCGACGGCTGAGACCAGCTCGAGGGCCGGGACCCAAGGACGTAGAGTGCCGGCATCTAACCAAATTTGCAGGGACACATCACAAGATAAGGCCCAGTGCCAGGTGCAACCCGCCTAGAGGTAGGGCCCCGTGAGTCCCGCACTGGCTCGCGGGTGCCCAGATACACCTCGCCAGGCCCTACCGTGCCAGCCACGTGTTAGGGCGGGGCTGTACATGCCCCGGGGGCTCCTCCCGTAGGGGAGCCCCCTCCGATGTACCAGTGGAAGCACCATGCTCCGCGCTGGCTGACGACACTGCCGAGGAGCGGCTATGCCTGTACACATACGGAAGCGCTATGCTCCGCGCTGGTGATAAACCACTGAGGACGGCCCCCGGGCCGCATCAACCTCAGGGAGCCAAGAGCTCAGTGTCTAGCCTCATCATAACGCCTCCCCTCGGGAGTGCCGCGCGAGGGGGCTGGGCACGGGGGCTGCGCCTGGGTCACGCCCAGACACACGCCACCTAGCCAGGCCCCCCGGGCCTGGTTCGTCGCGCGTCTCTCCCCGAGCGGAGCCAAGGTACGAAGGCCGTTTGAGCGTCAAGGGGGACTCCTGAGCATCGCGACTCAGGAGCCTAACTGGTCACGTAGCCCCTCACTCCTTAGTTCCGAAATGCTAATGGCGGTTGAGGTATGCGCGCGGCCGGGCTCTGCAGACGTAGAACGGTAGATCCACCCACATCACACCTCCCTACTTGCTGTTCGTGCGCCAAGGGGGACTCCTAAGCATCGCGACTCAGGAGCCTAACTTGTCACGTAGCCCCTCACTCCTTGGTCCTGTCCTGGTTTCCAATCGGGGCTAACGGCGATTGAGGTATGCGCGGGGCCGGGCTCTACTGGCGTAGAACATAAGCAAGTAGGAAGGAAAAGCGTAAATTTCAAAGAATTCAAAAGCAAATATTACAGTCCACACTGTTATCTCAATGCCAAACACAAGTTTAAACGCCTCCCCGAGGCATGATACATGTGCAGGAATTAAAGCCAGGACAGGAGCCACAACGGAGTCACTTGTCAGCGATGGAGCAGCGCGGAGTGGGTTCGCCTCATGGAGCAGCGAGGTCGGCAGCGCCTTGCTTCGGCTTGGTGCTGAAGGCCCGGAACTTCCCCAGCAGAGCCTCCGGGTGACCCTTCACGGCCTCGGCAGCGGCAGCGGCACGCTCGCCGCTTACTGGCTCCAGCAGGCTGTCGAGGTCGACGTCGGGATCGCGAAGGTAGATGTGGGCGAGGACCCGCGTCAGCGCTGCAGAAGACAGGACACGCGCCTCATCCTCGGCCGTGGGGCCAAGGACAAGGGCGACATCTTCAAGAGCGCGAACCAGGAAGGGAAGCAGCTTGGCGGGGCCGTCCTCGGCGCCAGCCAGCGGGCTCTCCAGGCCACTATCGTAAAGCATCCTCAGCGAGGAGCGAGCCTTCGCCTCCATCTCCATGAAGGCCACGCGGTCCTCGGCAAGAACCCGGGCCTTGTCGTCCAGCTCGACCTTCCTCGCCCACAACTCCTGCTCCAGCGCGCCTAGGCGGTCATGGTGCCTCCTGAGCTTGACCTCCCTCTCCTTGACGGCCGCCTCGCGAGCCTTCACGCCTTCTTCCTGCTCTTGGCGAAGGCGGGCATCTTTCGCAAGCTGGTCCCGCAGGCCTTGCAGCTCATCCTCCAGCGCCTTGCAGCGACCACGGACGTCGACCACCTCCCCCAGGGATGCGTCACGAGCAGCCTTCGCCTCAAGGACGGCCTGCGTCTCCTCATCGCAAGCCGTCGAGGCCTGGACCAGCGCCGCCCGAATCGAAGCGTCGGTGCGAATCCATCCTGAAGCCAGCTCCAAGCGCCCGGCCACCAAGCAAGGGTAGGCGCCAAGAAGATCCTGCCGCAGCCGGTCCAGCTCAGCAGCAGCACGATCCAGAACGGCAGGAGGAGTCGGAGAGACAGCAGTCGGTGGAGTAGGAGGAGAAGGCGGCAGCGTGACCACAGCATCCTGAGGCGGAGCTTGCTGCGCCCCAACGGCTAAAGCGGCGGCAGCAGGCAAAGGCACCTCGGGAGTCACTTGGGCCATGGAAGCTGAACTCGCCCCAGCCGGCTCAGCCAGGCCTCGCGAGGACAACCGGGCAGGAGAAGCCCGTGCATCGCGGTCACCTTCCTTCGCGGGCAGAGGCGCTGCCACGGATGGAACCTCAGGAGCTCCCTTCGGCTTCTTTGCTGCGGGAGCCAGCCTGTCCAAAAGATGTGGACGTCAAGCCTCAGCAGCAGAACAAGAAATAAAGACATGAATCAAGTGCTTACGGGTCGTCGCCAGTGAGCTCAGGCAGCCTCCGGCCAAATTTGAAGCCTGAAAGCCGGCTGGAAGGGTCAACCTTGGGAAGCTCGGGAACGGAAGGCGCGTCTGCGGTCCGCCTCGGGGCCGGGGCAGACCCGCGGGAGATCAGCCCGGTCCTGTCCTTCTTCGGGTTCGGGGGCAAGCTCCCGCCACCCTGCACATCCTCGTCGTCATCGCTCGGAGAGAGACGGAGAGCGCGGGACCTGCGCCGGGGGAGGGGAGCCCTCGACTCTCCGTCAGTCGCCTCGGAGTCAGGCCCTTTTTCCTGCTCCCCTCCTTCCTCCTCTTCGCTGGAGTCGTCGGAGGACACGTCCACCAATTCCCTGGGAGTTTCCATTGGCACGGGCCCGTCCCCGTTGAAGACGGGCATGGACTCCACTACCTGCTCCCAGTCGTCGCGGAGGAACAAGGGCGTAGGAGCGCCCTCCAACCTCGCCACATCGCCCCCGACCAGAGATTGGAGGACCGCAGCCAGATCTTCGTCGGCCAAGGCCGCGGGGCTCGGGTGGGGCCTCCACATCGGAAGTGAGTACTGCCGAAGCGGAGCCAGCTGGTGCTCCAGGAATTCCCTCAGCAGCGACGCGCCGGTCAGCTTCGCCGCCGCCATGTTGGCCGGCCTCAGATCCGCGTCCATCTTCTCCAACACCAGCTTCGCGCGGGAGTGCGGGAGCTCCGCTCGACCCCAATCGCTGGAGCTCGTGGGTTGCTCCGTGGGCAAGATCAACCGAGGGTGGATGCGCCCAGCATCTGCCAAGACCCACTTGCTCCTGAAGCCCTCAATCCTTTTCCCAGGGTTCGAAATGTCAATGGAGCCACCGTACGCGATGAAGCTCGTGCACGCGGAAGCAGGACCGCGAGAGGTCCGGAGGCAAAAGTAGTGGCGCAGCAAGGCCACTGACGGCTGCACCCCAACGTGAGCCTTGCAGTAATAGGCGAAGATTTCTAGGAGAAGGACGGAGTTGGGGTGGAGATGCAAAGCCTGTAGCTCATAATGGCGGAGGACAGAGAAGAAGAACTCCGAGAAGGGAGGCACCAGGCCAGCAGCAATGGCGCTTACAAAGAACAGATAGAAGGTGCTCCCTTGGCCCTCAGGGGTGGCGGAGCCGGCCTTGAACACCTTCGCCCCATCGATGCCCTGCACCGCCGCCATCCGGCGCAACCGGGCAAGGCTCGCCTCCGACAAGTTCGGCGAGTCCAGGGCAGATGAGTACCAAGCTCCGGCCGGAGACTGACGAGGCGCCATGGCTTCCTAGGTCATGCGTTCGGAGTAGATCTGGAAATTTTGGAGGAAGGAAGGAGAGGCGCAAGAAAGGGGATCTGAGCAGCAACCGGTGGAAGCAATAAAAGCAAAGCCTAGGCAGATGCCGCTCCCTTATCAACTCGCGCGGTTGCTGAGGCGCCCACGTCCACTTAACCGCCACGCGGTGCCCAAGGCCGCAGGCTGTTAGGGCCCGCAGCGCTTCGCTCTTGCCCTTTCGCCTCCCTGCACGGCCAAGTCCGGGCGCGCCTTGGGCCCGGTGGCTACTGTCGGCGTTCTGGAACGGGGGTCCCCAGACTTGCCTGCCTGCGGCATGGCTCAAAGGGGGGCCCAGCACGGCCCATCTTCATCAACACAGACCCAAGACCCTCGCGAGGGGCCAAGCCTCATGGGGCGGACGACACGGAGCTTCCTCAGGCACGGCCTCATCAAGCTAGCTCGTGAGGAGGCGGAGAGATCAAGGAGGGATACCTCACGAGGTGCCCGTGACGCAAGCCATGACGACCAAGGGTGCCAGGCGGGAGCCAGCCCGCGCAGTGTCCTCCTTTCCTCTTTGGTGCAAAGGGAGCAAGCGCAGGCGAGAGCATCAAGCAAAGGCACCCGTTTCGGTGCAACGAGAGCAAGACCAGTCCAACGGCAGGGAGGAAGTCATTGTGGAGCCCAAGCCAGCGTCACCACCAGAGCCTTTGGCAGGCGAGGACCAACTTTAGTCAGGATAAGTGTACCACATGTTCCCCTTCAAAATGGTCAATTGTTGGCGCCCTTCCCACTCAATATTTGGGAAGAGGCCCAGGGCCTTTGCCTATTAATAGGACTAGCCACCCACATGGTAGAGGGGAGATCGGAGATCGTATCGAAATCAGAGAGAGAATCGAGGAGAGAGAGAGAGAAGGGTAACTGAACTCCTCCTAGCAGTTCATCCCCCCAGCCAAGAACAGACCCTCACGAGGCTGTTCTTCCTTGTATTGCTCATCATCATCAGCCCAAGAGGCAATCCACCACACCACACACTGGAGTAGGGTATTACACCACAACGGTGGCCCGAACCAGTATAAACCCTGTGTCTCTTGTGCTGTTCTTTCCATAGCTTAGATCTTAGCAAGGTAGAGGGGTGCAGGTAGGTAGAAGGTGAAATCTCCGCGCGCACCCCAGTGTTCGAACCTTAAGGGTCTGTAGGAACCCGAAATCCGACAGAGTTCCTGAGTTGCGATGCTCAGGAGCCCCCTTTTAACGCGCAAGCGAATCGCATGGGAGAAGAGAGAGAGTGTCTGCGGTACCGCCTGCTGTAGTCCTCATGAAGTTCCTACAAGTAAGCGCGAGGAAGGGCACAAATTTCAGTGCTGATTGCTGGTCCGCCAGTGGTACGTGGGAGGAGACTCCCTACTGCGAGGAGCCCTCGGGGCATGTACAGCCCCGCCCTGACACGTGGCTTGCACAGCAGGGCTAGACGAGGTGTGTCTGCGCACTCGTGAGCCAGCGCGGGACTCACGAGGCCCTACCTCAAGGCGGGTTGCGCCTGGTCTTGGTTCTTGATGGTTGTGGCGTTCCTGCGAGATGGTTAGACAACCTGCACCGAATGACTTTCCTGAGGTTATCGCACGAGAAGGCCAAGCACCAACGACCCTAGGAGGTGACGTGAATGCGGCCGGCCCGCTAGGTAGAGCTCAGCCGTTGGATTTATCGATGCTGCATGGACGGGTCCGAGCACAGACGCCGTGCCTAGCCTTCTTATGCGAAGGATCCTAAAAAAAGATGATCGGCGCGCGGCTCCCACGATGGGTGACAATCAAGCAGGTGATAACCATAGATAGATTATGCATGAGAAGCAAACTGGCTTAGGTAAATGGGAGAACGATACATGCCACTGGGTCAGACCCGAGCGGCCTGGGGAATGGTGCAGCCCGAGGGGCACCCCCAGCAAGGTGAACTAAAGATGCAAGCAGATACATGCCACAGGGACTGACCCACACGGCCTGGGAATGATGCGGCCCAGGGGGCGCTCCGAGCTGAATGAACTTGGAAAGACGTCACCTGGTTTGGTTGTCGAAGGAGTGTTGGGGTAGCTGAAGTCGGTCGCCAAAGCAGTTGCTCCTCATGAGCCGTCGAGGCCCTGAGCCTTGGGAGGCTTTGGAGGCTCGGGTGGCCTCATGAGGACCGTCTCCATCTCTGCCAGCACTGCGTGATTCCTGGCCTCTTGACCCGCCAGGATGCTCTGCAGATTGCGCTGGAAGGCGGCAGCCATGCTGGGCAGGCAGAACGGCATGCGAATGTAGCTGTGAGGCGGACCCTCACATCGCCCAGCACGCGATGGCCATAAGCGCTCCTGAGACGCGGCCCTATTAAGCCCTGGGATGTCGATGCAGACGCGCAGCTCACCACCCTTGCCTGGGTGGGGAGCAGCGCCAGGTGGGCGGTGGTCGCCGCGTATTGCCCTTGCTTTATGAAGCTCCTGAGTGGCCTTGTCGATGAACTCCTGAGTGCCGGGCGCTCCTCGCCCGGTGCCCTCCTGAGGGAAATGTGTCATGAAGCACGCCTCCATGTGGTGCCCGAGCGCCTCCCTCGTGACGTTGGACAGGTCCGAGGCCCTCAAAAGAGAGCCCCTGAGCCCTGCCCGAGGATGGCGCCGGGCACGCCTCCCTATGCAAGGGAGGGAGGCGCCCCAGGCACGGGCGCAGATCCTGAGGTGGTGCCATTGGAGGTGCGGCTCCCTTGAGGTCCTGTGCGAAGTATCTGCTTCTTCTTCTTGGGGTTGGCCTGAGGAGGGTACTACGCACCCGCACTGTCAGGGTCTTAGATTAACGTAGCTTGGAAGGCGCACTCGAGGGAGCACACTGCGTCTCTTTCTTCGCAGGGGACTGTGATGATTCCGCCGCCTCCCGGCATCTTGAGGACGATGTAGCCATGGTGGGTGACTGCCATGAATTTGGCTAGCGCTGGGTACCCGAGGATGGCATTGTACGGCAGGCGGATGTGGGCGAAGTCGAAGTCGGCGAGCTCGGTGTGGTAGTTTTCACGCTAGTCGAAGGTGACAGGGAGACAAACTTGCCCTATCGGGGTTGTGGACCATCAGTCACTCCTGAGAAAGTCTTGGTGGGCTGGAGCTGATCATATGGCACTTGAAGGCTGTCAAATGTCTCGACAGACAGGACACTGAGCCCTGCACTGCTGTCGATGAGGGTCTTTGTGACTTGGACATTGCTGATGACGGGTGAACAGAGCATCGGGAGAACGACAGCGGTTGCCGCGCACTTGAGCTGGTCTGCCGAGCTAAAGGTGATGGCGTACTTGGACCATCTGAGCGGGCGTGTGGCAACGAGCTTGGGGAGGGTTGCATTCACTTCGTGAGAGAACTGTTTGAGGATGCGCTGGGAGGCTGGGGCCTGAGCGCCACTCACGATGCAGGCGATGGCGCACGGTTGGTGGTCGTCGTTCCTCCTTCGTGGCGGCGGCAGTGGAGGGAGACCAGGGTTGCCCTGAGGACGGTCCTCGCGTGGCTGGTCGCGCTAGGAGCCCTCACGAGGTTGGCCTGCCAGCGGTCCACGCGAGGTTGGTCGCGCCACTCCTGGTGGGGCCCACGATCGTCCCAATGTCCTCCACCTCATCCACCTCCTTGGCCGTAGCCCCGGTCATTGCGCTCGGGGCGTCGACCGAAGCGTCCATCTCGAACGGCCCTGAGCTCTTGACAATCGTTGGTGTTGTGGGTGCGCATGTTGTGGAAGGCGCAAAACGTATGGTTACTGAGGGAGTCCTGGATTAGGGGGTGTTCGGGTAGCCGGACTATACCTTCAGCTGGACTCCAGGACTATGAAGATACAAGATTGAAGACTTCGTCCCGTGTCCGGATGGGACTTTCCTTGGCGTGGAAGGCAAGCTTGGCGATGCGGATACTCAAGATCTCCTACCATTGTAACCGACTTTGTGTAACCCTAACCCTCTCCGGTGTCTATATAAACCGGAGGGCTTTAGTCCGTAGAGACAACTCCATATACAACAATCATACCATAGGCTAGCTTCTAGGGTTTAGCCTCCTTTATCTCGTGGTAGATCTACTCTTGTACTACCCATATCATCAATATTAATCAAGCAGGACGTAGGGTTTTACCTCCATCAAGAGGGCCCGAACCTGGGTAAAATATCTTGTTCCTTGTCTCCTGTTACCATCCGGCCTAGACGCACAGTTCGGGACCCCCTACCCGAGATCCGCCGGTTTTGACACCGACAGTGGTGCTTTCATTGAGAGTTCTGCTATGTGATCGACAAAAGGATCGATGGCTCGCCTGCAGATCGACTGCGACTTCGGCATCTTCGTCACCAGCTCGACTGGTCACCTTGGTTGGACCAAGAATTGCGCCCCATGTTCGGATCACCATGTTCAGACGAGGGCCTTCATCAAAGATCAACTCCGATCTCTATCAAGATCACGGAGGAATCATCTATGGAGCTCGGGGGCTCAACGTCAACATTGCCCTCAAGCGACCATGCTGTTTTTTTTGGACAGCGAACTCGTATCTGCCGCCACCACCTCCTCAAGGATCGCTTTGACGATCGCTTTGGTGGAATTGTGCGGAATTGAGTCTATAACAACCCTGGAAAATTTCGTCGAGTTCCAATGGAGGAATCTCTGGCGATCCACGATATACCGGAGCCCTGTCAAATCTGGACGGGAATTTGGATGAGTTTAGGGCGTGGTGTCCAGCTTCTAGCTCGGACGTCCTTTGGAAGATCCAACCGTTGATCGGCTGCGGAATTCCTATATCTACCACCTCTCAAAATTTTAGCTCGATCCGACCGTCCAAACTCCGGGAACCTTCCGATTAGTGCATCACTTTTCGGACCTGTTTTCTGCGCGAAAACGAATACGACCCGAGTTCATCTTTTTTGTGAATGGGATTTCGGACATCCCTTTTGAAGAAAGTTTTGTATGGGGTATTGTGTTTTGTTCCCGAACACATCCCACTAACTTTATCTTTTGAACATGATCTTCAACATCATGCTGGTGTCAAATCAGTCCGGCAATATTACTCCACGGCCGCCGACCTGCGCTAGACACGACGTCATTTTGTTGAGCCGAGCTCAACTTCTTCGGATCATCATCTCGGCAAGCCGAACAAGAGTCCGGCATCACGAAGGATAAATCATCACCAACATCGCCACCCCATGGATTACACGGAGCTGGCATACCGGCATCGCCGCACGGTCGCTTCATCACGCCGGCATCGACCACATCACAACCTGCATCGACATGGCCGCACTATTGCAAGCTGGGTTGCCTCGCTCCTGTGTTTACCCCTACATTCCCGATTGTTCGGCTAGGGAGTAAAGGGAGCACCTCTACGATTGTCACGATCGGGTCGCCCGAGCCGGACCTCAGACTGGGTGAAGCCGAAAGCTAGCGCTCTTATAGTTATTCAATGATGGTCGGCACACAACGGAACTCATGAGTACAAAAAATCTATTGCACAAGTCTCATAATAACAATGAGCACCGAAGAAAGTTATCGGTGGGGCTACTATTTTTCTTCGAAGATGCTTCTTACTCTTCGCAGTAATATAGCATAGTTTCCCTGAGCGCGCTTTGTCTGTTACAGCCTTATGGCCTGATTGCCTGGTTATTGGAAACACCGTCGATATTCTCGACCGATGGAGTACATAACACTTTTCGGTCCTTGACCGAAGAGGGAGAAGCTGACGGTCGGTTAAGACGTGTTTAAAGTTCGGTTGAACATAGATATGATATAAGTACTTCGGTACATGCAATCATTCTCCTACCCAAGTCACTTGGGGGCTCGTAAGTTTATTTGAGCCGTCTTATAATAAGTGTTCTTCTTCTTAGTCGTTGCAAAGTTTTATTATTATTATTTATCACTCCTTTTTTCGACACGAGTGTGCGGTCACTAGCCGGAGAGCCTAATTTCTCTCTCAAAGCCGCTAGAGTTTAGTTTGCTAAACTGGCCTGATGAGAAGTACTCTGCCCTCAGTATAGGAGGTTGAAGCCGTAGGCTGACCGGCTCGAAGTCTTGAGATAGGATATATCATGTTAAAGCACGACAGAAGCACTTCCTTTTTCTAAGACCAATTTTCGGATTGGCACCGAACACTTGATATTGTTCGGACGTCATGTTTTTACTGACGTTTCTTGGTTTTCCAAGCTTTTTGGCACTTTTAAACTATTTGTGCTTTTCCAGCATTAGTCTCGCAGTGCAACGCCGGACACCTTTTAGGGATTCGGCAAAATATTCTTAGATATTGGTATATATGCATCGGTTTCGAATTGTGTCTTCGATCAATAGTTGGGTTGCCCGGCTCCTGCACTTGCTTCCTACGTTCCGTTTTGGTCGGCTAGGCGTGCAAAGGGAGAACCACTGCGATTGTGCTTCCAGCTCACATGGTTAAGCACCTCAGTGGAGAAAGCCGAAAACTGACTGTCACAATAAGTGTAAACTGGTCAGCGGTCTGATGACTATGTTAAATAACAGGCCGTTCATAACATTGGCTGAAGTGTTTACGGCTTGACCCCTACTGTCGCCGAACACTACCGGGGGCTATTAACTGGCCTCCCAAACTAAATCCTTGATATTTTGCTCTTACATTAGAGCTGAGGTTTAATGATCATGCTTAGCACGACAACCCAAAGAAAGGAACCGATAGCGGGACTATTTTCTTTGGAAGACATTTCTACTGTTAAATAGTAATATAACATATCTCTCTGCGTACCTTTGTTTATAAAACCGTATGGCCAGATTGCCTTGTTTGTTGTAAATCTTTGCCCTCATAAAGGCTTTATAAAGTAGGACAAACACTCCTCGGCTACTGGCCGAGGAGGTGGAAGCCGATGTTCGGTCAACAAAGTTTTGTATAATGCGGATCTGAGCATTAATGACGTAAAGTACTTGGATACATAGAGTCATTACACATAATTTGTGATTTTACTATGGATATTGATCCTTAATTCGGCCACCCGTGCCCGCATTAAGGCTCGGGGGCTACTGGGCTTCGGGCTTATTATTTACAAATATTAAAGGGGCACATCGATCCCCTAATCTGGTGTTGCCACCGGACCAGTGTCTCGGGGGCTACTGCATTGCTTGTCCAATGCAGAAAATTTTATGTGCAATATAGTTTCCGAGGAGATTTTGATCCTCAGGTTGGTCGGCCGCACCCAACCAGAGTCTCGAGGACTGAGCACGCCGCTTTTAGTGTCCCGAAGTATTCTGCCGAGCTTGGACTTGATCCTCAGGCCGATTTTGCAAATCAACCTGAGTCTCAGCGGCTACTGGAATCAGCGGTCTTACGTCATCCTTCGGGTGCATCTCAGGTTTTACACCGATGCACACCGTGAGGGCTACTGGCTATATATCTCGGCAGAGAATAAATTGCATCAATAAAAAAATATATTCACAAAAATCGGCCCACATTCGGGGTGGTGCACCACCTCGGAAGCAGCCCGACATAAAGCTCAGGCGCTAGTGGCTGGCTCCATAGAGGGCATTCCCGGCATTAAGCTCGGCTAAACTCCTTCAAAACTTCTTTGAACCAAGGTGATTTACGACACCTCGGATATAGTCCGGCGTTGGAGCTCGGATACATAGTCCGGCGTTGGAGCTCGGATACATTCCGGCGTTAGAGCTGGGAAGTGCGGACTTGGGCGCTGGAGCTCGAGTGCGCGGAAAATGGATAGGCAAAGGAGGAAGAAGGCGTAGGTGAAAGGGTGGATTCTTATCCCCTTATATGGGCGGACGCAACTACGTGTCCCCACCAGCCTGGTAAAACTCGCTTATCTCCAAGCACCGTAATCAATGGCGTGGTTGGGTTACCCACGCCTGTATTGATGAGAATCCCAAAATGAGGGGACACAATCTCTGCTTTGACAAGATGTGCCAAGGAAACCGCCTCGCATGACACGTTGAGGTGCGACAGTAAAACAATTTGAATGAAGGCTTGGCCGTGGTGATTGTCACGCTACGGAATATGTCAGCAGATTAGATTTGTGTAAATATTATTCTATCTATGGCAATATGTGGAAACTTATTTTGCAGAGCCGGACACTACTCTTGGTGTTTACAAACTTTTATGAAAAATTTGGAGGAGGAACCCGCCTTGCAATGCCGAAGACAATCTGCGCGCCGGACTCGTCGTCATTGAAGCCTGGTTCAGGGGCTACTGAGGGAGTCCTGGATTAGGGGGTGTTCGGGTAGCCGGACTATACCTTCAGCCGGACTCCAGGGCTATCAAGATACAAGATTGAAGACTTCGTCCCGTGTCCGGATGGGACTTTCCTTGGCGTGGAAGGCAAGCTTGGCGATGCGGATATTCAAGATCTCCTACCATTGTAACCGACTTTGTGTAACCCTAACCCTCTCCGGTGTCTATATAAACCGGAGGGTTTTAGTCCGTAGAGACAACTCCATATACAACAATCATACCATAGGCTAGCTTCTAGGGTTTAGCCTCCTTGATCTCATGGTAGATCTACTCTTGTACTACCCATATCATCAATATTAATCAAGCAGGACGTAGGGTTTTACCTCCATCAAGAGGGAACGAACCTGGGTAAAACATCGTGTTCCTTGCCTCCTGTTACCATCCGGCCTAGACGCACAGTTCGGGACCCCCTACCCGAGATCCGCCGGTTTTGACACCGACAGTTACCCTTAGACGACTCAGGAAGATCTCGGCTGTGCTTGGTGTCCGGTTCTGCCGCTAGCACGGCCACCCCTTTGCACTTCACGTCCTTGACCTTGGCCTTCTTCTCCTCTGGATCCGCAGCGGGGAGCTTGAGGAGGGAGAGATGCCCCTCTTCAGCTCTTGCACACTTTGTCGCTATGTTAAACAGCTCCAAAGTCGTGCACAACTCATCATGGATGGCGAGCTCCTCCTTCATCTTGATGTCGCGGACGCCATTGGAAAACGCTGAGATGATGGCCTCGTCTGTCACCTTGGGGATGTTGAAATGCACGTTGTTGAAGCGCTGGATGTACTTCTGCAGGGTCTCTCCCGGCTGTTGCTTGATGCGGCACAGGTCACCCGCGACCGGGGGCGGTCGCGAGTGCCCTGGAAGTTGGCGACGAAGTGGTCGCCCATCTCATCCTAGGAGGAGATCGAGCCTGGGGGAAGGTTTAGGAGCCTTGAGCGAGCGCCGTCCTTGAGAGCCATGGGAAACCAGTTCGCCGTGACCTTTTCGTCGCCGTTGGCCACCTCGATGCTCAGCTCATAGAGCTGCTAGAACTCCGTAGGGTCGGGGGTGCCGTCATAGCGAGGAGGCAGGTCTGGCTTGAACTTGCCTGGCCAGACGATGCTACGCAGCTCGGGAGTGAAGGCGCGGCAGCCTGCTGTGGCCACTAGGGCCCGTCACGGAGGTGCAGCTTGAACTTGGTGTCCCTGCGCCACCACGGCAAGTGGCGCATGGCCATGCCGTGGTAAGCGATCCTGACATGGCGGCGCTGGGAGCGGTGGAGAGTTTTCTTGCGGACGGGAAATCTCTTGGCAGCTTCTTTCTTCGTGCGTGGGCACACGGCGCGGTGGATCACCCCGCGGGGCCGCACACCTTGGAGCGAGGACGCCGTCTTGACGCGGAGGAGGCGAAAGCGCTCCATGAGCCGCACGCCTCGGCGCGAGGGCGCCATCTTCTTGCGGAGGAGGCGCTCCGCGAGCCACATCGCCCGCAGCCGGGGGCGGGCGAGGTAGCGAGAGGGATAGTGCAGGGGATCCCCCTGCGGCGCTGACGACCTCGGCGATGCGGTCCAACCAATCCTCATAAAGGTCGTCGACCGGGCGGTAGCGCAGGAGCTCACGTGCCATGAGCAGCGCGGCCTGCGCGTCTGTGGGCGCATGGAGAGCGTGAGACGATGAGCCGTCCGGAGTCAGCGACGGGGTGGCGGTGCGGCCGTCACGGCGCACGGAGGGGTGCAACGGAGAGGCTTGCTGCTTGTTAGCCTCCGGGCCGGTGGCGGCACTGGCGGTAGGTGATAGAGAATGACGGGGAGGCCTGCTGACAGGGGATGTCTGAGCGACGGGGGTTGCGAGGGCGGCCCGGCGCTCAGCGCGGGTGCGACAAGCATCGGCCAAGAGCTTGGTGGAGTGGTGAAGCGCGGATCGACGAAGAGGAAAGTTTAAGCGCACCCCTACCCGGCGCGCCAAAAGTCGGATTTCGGGTTCTGGCAAAACCGTCGAGGTTCGAACACTGGGTGCGCACAAAGATCTCTCCTCCCCTACTAGCTCACACTCGACACGATCTCACGGCCTAGCTCGACAAACCCAAAGAACGAGAGACACAAGATTTATACTGGTTCGGGACACTGTTGTGGTGTAATACCCTACTCTAGTGTGGTGTGGTGGATTGCCTCTTGGGATGAGGATGAATAGTTACAAGGGAGGAATAACCTCCTGAGGAGAGGTCTTCTTGTGTTTGGTGAGCTTGTGTGGTTCGGGATGATCCGGGTCCGATCAGATCTCTTTCGTCTCTCGATGAGCCGATCCTCCTTGCCCTACGGTGGTGGCGAGTCCTATATATAGAGCCCTCGGTCCTCTTACAAAATATTAGGTGGGAAGGGATCCCACAATGGCCAGTTTGAAGGGGGACAACTAGTACAAGCTCTCGTGGTGACGCGGTCTTGGGCTCCATGGTGACCTTCGTCCTGCTGTCCTGCTGGTCTTGATCTTGTTGCACCGATATGGAAACCTTTGCCTGATGCCTCGGGAGTCCATGCCTGCGCTTGCCTCTTTAGCACCAAAGAGGAAATGAGGACACTGCACGCGTTCGCACCCGCCTGGCTCCAGTCATCATGGCTTGCATCATGCAAACCTCACGAGGTGTCCCTTGCCTTGACCTCTCCGCCCCTTGCGAGCCAGCCTGGTGAGGCCGCCCCTGAGGAGGTCTTGCATTGTCCGCCTCATGAGGCATGGCCCCTCGAGAGGGTATTGAGTGTTTGCCAGTGAACATGGGTCGTACAGGGCCGCTGGTGGAGCCACGCCGCGGGCCGCGGGCAGGCAAGTCTGGGGACCCCCGTTCCTAGATCGCTGATAGAAGCTTGCGCAGGAACCTGCGAGGTTGTGTGGGAACGGGCTCACCGACGATTCATTGGCGCCACCGTTTGGCCAAAAGAACACCCCCGCGCGCTGCGCAAGCTTGCGCTGTAAGCCGTCTGCGTCAGCGGGGTGACAAGACGTGTGAGAGGATACGTTTAATAAAAAATGTTTGAGATTTAATTACCTACTATACTCCCGTCCTGGTTTATAAGTAGGATTTAACTAATAAAATACGAATGCATGTCGCTAAAGATTATATCATTGGAGTCGTATTTGAACATAGTTTCAAACTATACCATTTTTTAACATGCACTAACACTGATTTTCTTAAATTTAAGGTTATATACTAGCAAGCGTTTTCCCGCAACACACATGGCTTATTCCATCACAAACAGCTCGGATGGATCAACTGTATGCCACGTATCGCACACGCAACTCTAATATGATTCATGCTTGATGTCTCCGACATTGCTCGCACAATTCGTCTTATTTGCTACGTATAACTGTGTCGTCCTCTACTCGCGTCCCTCGGCAAGCTTTGCTCACCGTTAGGCGCCGCGGCATGCTCTGTCTCGTCCGTTGGCACGCTCTGCTCGCGTCCGTCGGTGCGCTCCGCTTGTGGACAGCTTTTCCTTGCGCGTTCAACTGCTATATGCATATATATATATATATATATATATATATATATATATATATATATATATATATATATATATATATATATGTGTGTGTGTGTGTGTGTTGATCGCCGTTGAGGCGACCGCGGAGTGCTCTGCTTGCGTCCCTCCGCATGCGCTCTGCTAGCGGTTGGGCGTGCGCACGATCACGTCGGGGGGCCCATATGCATGTGGTTGCGCCGCGTGCATTGCCTCGTGATGCAGTTACGTGCGGCACAATGGAGTTATGCACTGCAAACTAGAACTGCCATCAGGGCCTGGCGATATTCCTGGTCGTCCGGCTTCCCCTTTAATTCCCGCGGCCATTATAACCATAGTCTCTTCAACCTTTCGATCGCGCCCCACAACACAACAAGCACACCCACGATGACACATAGAGAGGGGATGTCCAGCGGTGCTCCAATGGAGTTCGGCGAGCATAGAGTGGAGACCCACGCGAGGGAGACAGATCTATCGGTGGTGTACACCATCGAACCGGCCGTGGTGGACGACTACATCAACAACGTTGAGCAGTTGCTTGCTGGAGACAAGTACAAGGTTGTCGGCATCGACCTCCAGTACACCGCCTGTCGTCCCGGCATAGATTAGAAGGTTGTCGTCGCCCAGTTGTGCGTGCGCCATCATGTCCTCACCTACCACTACAGCATGGCCATAGAGCCTTGCGACCGTTTCAACAGGTTTGTTAACAGCACCGACTACAAGTTCGCCATGGTGGAAACCAAAGACGATGTAAATGCGCTCAGTGTTACGGGCTTGGCCTGCAAGAACCTTGTCGAAATCCGTGACCACTGTAGGGTCTGGGGCAGCACGAAGAAGGACTCCCTGATCGAACTCGCCACGGCCATCATCGACCCCTACTACGAAAAGATGAAGCAGGATGCCCAGAGAACAAGTCCCCTATCCTGGCACAGGGCCTGGATGCGGCAACTGGATGAACCTCACCTAAGGTTCGCGGCCAAGAGCGTGTACACATGCTATGAGATGCACAAGCGTATCGTTGACATGAGGAGGTGCCTCGTTACCAAAATCGACGAGCCCGGATCAAGCCACAAGCAGAGCAAGCGTCACAAGAAGTAGATGATGATCAGATGATCGTTTATGCTAGTTAATCATGCATGTAATATATAATTTACTTTATTGGTGTGTGGAAATGTCATGTGTGTAGTATCCACCTATGTAATTATGCATGTAATAGTTTACTTTGGTGTGTGCAAATGCCATGGTTGTAGTAGCCACCTATGTAAGTGGATGTTTAATTTGGTTATGCACGCATGTCCTTATAAGTGTGTGTGTGTGTGTGTGTGTGTGTGTGTGTGTGTGTGTGTGTGTGTGTGTGTGTGTTGTTGTTTTGTATGCAATCCCATCGCACAACACACACGTCTTGTTAAGTTGAACCGTTTCTGTTCTCTTGTGTCAACGCAAATAGTTCATCCGAGTGAACCGCATGCCGTATATCGCACACACCTTGATCTGGCTAACCATTTCTTTTGTGTTGCCTAATCACAAACAGTTCATCCGAGTGAACCGTATGTTGTATATCACACACACCTTCATCTGGCTGCCCATTTCTTTTGTGTTGCCTAATCACAAACAATTCATCGGAGTGAACCGTATGCTGTGTATCGCACACGCCTTCATATGGCTGGTCATTTCTTTTGTTCCTCCTCATCGCAAATAGTTAATTGAACTGAACCATATGCCCTTCATCGCACACGCAACTAAAATCTCAACTGTGTTTGATGCATCCTCCATCGCAAACGTTTTGCACCTTTTTTGACAGTTTTCATACACCACCGTTTGCGATTATTGCATCGCATACAGTTTCTCGAAGGGTCTCTGATCGTAGTGTCGCGTTAGCAGCATCCTGCAGTAGTGGTTTCCAAGCGACACCTAACCAATCTAGGAGACACCGCTCTCCAAAAGGTAATAGATGGTGTGTAGATGATGAACTCCTTGCTCTTGTGCTTCAAATGATAGTCTCCCCAACACTCAACTCTCTCTCACGGATTTGGCTATGGTGGAAGAGGGATTTGAGTGGAAAGCAACTTGGGGAAGGCTAGAAATCAAGGTTCAAAAGGTTGGATTGGAATCTCTTGATCTCAACATATGAGTAGGTGGCTCTCTCTTAGAAAATGGATGGTGGAGGTGTAGGCACGTTCTGATGGAGAAGGGGTGGAGGGGTATATATAGCCTCCACACAAAATCCAACCGTTACACACTTTTGACCCATCTCGGTGGCAACGATTAGAAATCTCGATGGGACCGATCTGTTGAAAAATATGAACATTAGAAATCTCGGTGGGTCCAACTAGGACAATTCGATGGGACCGATGTACTAGGGCTTAGGGCAAACATCATCTCGGTGGCGTTGATTGCATCAACTTGGTGGGACTGAAGTGAAGCAATAAGTAACAGAGAATCTGTCAACCCGGTGAGACTGATTACATAAACTCGGTGGGACCGAAGTGGATGCAACAGATGACAAAGCGCTGGCAAGGCCATCTCGGTGTGACGAGATCCATATCGGTAAGACTGAATCATTAGGGTTTTTGGGAGTGGCTATGTCAAGTAAACTTGGTGGCTCCGGGAAGAAAGAATCGGTGGGGCCGAGTTTGGAATTTAGGTTTGGACATATTTGGATGGAGAAAGTGGCTGAGGGTTTTGGAGCAATATCACTAAGCATTTGAGCAAGTAGACCATTAAGCAACACCGCATCCCCTTTTAATAGTATTGGCTTTCCTATGGACTCAATGTGATCTTGGATCACTAAAATAGAAATGAAGAGTCTTGAGCTTTTGCCAATCTTTGTCCTTTTCATTTTGAGGGGTCCACATCTTTAGTCCATGCCATGCCAATCATTGAACATCTTGAAATATTTATCTTGAATGGATATTAGTTCAATGAGCTATATGTAGTTATGAATTACCAAAACCACCCGGGGATTAGTTGCACTTTCAATCTCCCCCTTTTTGGTAATTGATGACAGCTTATAGATCAAAGCTTCAACAAATGATAAAATGGATGACATACATCATCGCTTTGAGAAGTATGTGATAAGCAATAGCTCCCCCTAAATTTGTGCATTATTTAAGATTTGCGTTTGAATGCAAATGCATAATCGATTAGGATCATGGGTCACTTTTCCATGTCACATACATCTTGGTAGAGCGCACAAAATGATATGAGTGATAACATGCACGCATCACCAAATACACAAGTGAATGATCATACACAAGTAATCATATATATAAGCATGAATCACACATTAATCATAGTATGATCAACCACACAACCAAACATAGGATCTCACAAGCATAAAACAACCAAGTAGCATGAAACAAACGAACATTGTAGCAACGGGAAATAAAAACCAATAAGCAAAAGAACGAGACACACACACACTGTCGGTGTCAAAACCGGCGGATCTCGGGTAGGGGGTCCTGAACTGTGCGTCTAGGCCGGATGGTAACAGGAGGCAGGGGACACGAAGTTTTCCCAGGTTCGGGCCCTCTTGATGGAGGTAAAACCCTACGTCCTGCTTGATTAATATTGATGATATGGGTAATACAAGAGTTGATCTACCACGAGATTAGAGAGGCTAAACCCTAGAAGCTAGCCTATGGTATGATTGTTGATGTGTATGTTGCCCTACGGACTAAAACCCTCCGGTTTATGTAGACACCGGATAGGGTTAGGGTTACATAGAGTCGGTTACAATGGTAGGAGATCTGAACATCCGTATCGCCAAGCTTGCCTTCCACGCCAAGGAAAATCCCTTCCGGACACGGGACATAGTCTTCAATCTTGTATCTTCATAGTCCAGGAGTCCGGCTGAAGGTATAATTCGGCTATCCGAACACCCCCTAATCCAGGACTCCCTAAGTAGCCCCTGAACCAGGCTTCAATGACGACGGGTCCGGCGCGCAAATTGTCTTCGACATTGCAAGGCGGGTTCCTCCTCCAAGTACTTCATAGAAGATCTTAAACACAAAGATAGTGTCCGGCTCTGCAAAATAAGTTTCCACATACTTCCATAGAGAGAATAATATTTACACAATTCTAATCTGCTGACGTATCCCGTGGTGCGACACACCACGGCCGAGCCTTTATCCGAGTCGTTTAATTACCCACCTCAGTGTGGTATGCGAGGTGGTTCCCTTGGCACATCTTGTAAAAACAGAGATTGTGTCCCCTTATTACGGGATTCTCATCAATACGGGCGTGGGTAACCCAACCACTTCTAGGACTCCTAGATCATAGGCAAGTCCAAATGGACACGGGGAGGACGCTTGATATCCACCCTCTTTATAAAGGGGCAAAGCTTTTACCTTTTCCCTCCCGTGCTCAATCGAATCCTTCCCCCGCCTCAAGCTCAAACGCCCAAAGCTCAGGTCAGGTGCTCCGAACCTTCAGTCATGTCCGGATCCAGCCTTCAAGGCCGATGGATGCCCTCCTCCGTCACGGAAGAAGACATCAAAAAGTTGAGGGAGGCCAGGTATCTGACCGCCAAAATGTCGCATCGGCTGCCTCCCCCGGGGCAGGCCGTCCCTTCTCCCAAACCCAACGAGAGCGTCGTATTTGTCTCCCACTTCCTCCGAGGTCTAGGTTTTGCTCTGGATCCTTTCGTCAGGGGCTTGATGTTTTATTACAGGCTAGATTTCCATGATCTAGCTCCGAACTCCTTCCTGCATATGACGACTTTTGTTGTCATATGCGAGGCCTTCCTCCGGGTTACCCCCCACTTTGGCTTATGGCTCAAGACCTTTGAAGTAAAGCCGATGGTGATCGAAGGGCAACATGCAGAGTGTGGAGGCGCCTCAATACGCAAGATGACGGGAGCTCCGTGGCCCAAAGATTCCATCCCAGAGGTGTCTACATTGTGGCAACAGGAGTGGTTCTACATCCGCCACCGTTTTTCACTCGGGCCCTCCACCATGACTGATGTCATGGATCAGCAGAGGACTGATCTGGGGTCCAGCCAAGGACGTGCCTTTACTGCAGAGCCGCATTCGAGATCTCTTCAACAACGATCTCAGTTTGGTTGCGGTAATACAAGTTATGCTGGTTCGTCAAGTCCAGCCTTGCAAACATCGGCCCCTTCGCTTGTGGGAGTTCAATCCCGAGGGTCCGCGTGCCATTCAAAATTTTCTCAGCCTGACGCATGAGGATATGTATAATTCATTCTTCGGACCTCAAGTAGAGTGTTCGGAAATCATCGAGGATGTGGGCCTGAGCAGTAACCACGCCGCTGAACAGGTAAAGAATCTTCTGGCCGAACATATTATCTTTCCTTCGTTACGAAGTTATTTCTGAGAGTTTGCTTTTTTGACCAGGACTGGCTAACAAAGGCGAAGTTGATTCGGTGTTCGGCCCCCCTCCCTAAGGGTTTGGAGAATCCGGTATTGGAAAAGATGCTCCATACCGCACCTTGCCCGGATCCCTTGAAGGAAGATACTGTGGAGGGTAATGCGGGCGGACGAGGGCCCCCAACGCTGCCTATTCTAACCGAGGGAGCGAGCATCTCCGTGAAGGAAGACGACCGGAAGAGGAAAAGGACTGCGCCCGGGAATTCGGAAGCCGAAGCTTCCAAACGGGAGAAGAAATCTTCCACCGGGGGCCCTACCTTGGGGGGCGCTGCTGCCGCACAAAGTCCGCGGGGGGATCAATTCTCCCGGGAGTCGTAAGTGACCCGAAAACTTTAATAGTACAGATATGCCATCCTTTCTTCTGAGAAAATAACCACCGCATATATTTGTGCAGTTCGGGCCTTAGCCCTTCTCAAATGAGCTCGTATTCGGGGGATCTTCTTCTAGAGATGATGGAGAGCGAGATGCCTCCTCCGGACTCCTCTGCTCCGGAAGCGGGCGACCCTGAAGTGTCGTCGCGGAGGGCCTCTCCGAGTGCGGAGAGGCCAGAAGGTGATCCAATTAATCCCCGAGGCTCCTAGTGTCCGGCTCCCGAAGAGAGTAGACGAAAGAGTCCGGCGCCGTCTAGTGTGCGATCGGATGTTCTGAGGGAGTTGGTGGGGCGAGCGGCCATCTCAGATGATCACCGTGTGCTGATGAATATGGTGATGGAGAGGATATCATCCGCCGAAAGCGGATTACATGAAGCTTTTATGAGTCTACTGACAGGCTTTGAGGTACGTAAAAAGGAATGTGTAATAGTCCTGCACATGTTAGGTGTGCCCTGTGTAGATAGTAGCCCCTGAGACTCTGGTTGTTCTCGGAAACGATGACGAATGGAGGATCATACTCCCAGGTAATAACCATACTGCCTTTATGTGCAGGAGATGGAAACTCTGGTGGCCAGCCGGACTAGCCAGTTTGCCCGTTTAGAACGGCAGTTGGATGCGGCAGATGCCGACATCGAGCTTGTTAACAGAAGGCTTGACGAGGCGCAGGGTAAGTATCCTTGTCTGGTAAATGCCACATAGGAAGAGTATGATGCCAGTGTTTTTAACATGTTATGACTGCAGATGGAGATGCCACTGTTGAAGCCTTGCAGGCTGAACTTTCCCGAGCCAAGGAACAAGCAAGATTGGCTAATGCAGCTGCTTTGAAGGAGGCCGAAGAGTTGCGAGCCGAGAAGGCCGCACATGGCGAGAGCCGGAAGAAGATGGCCAATATGGCCGTAGAATTAAAAGCCGCCGTACACTGTTGTCGGGCTCTCGAAAAGGAGAACCAGGCGAAGGCATCGGACCTTGAGAAGGTTGCTGTAACAGGAAAAGACCTCCGCTCTGCTATGAGGGCAAAGAAGGAGGAGCTGCGGGAAGCCGGGGATATTGTAGCCGGGAAGTCCTTTATGCTGCAGAGGAAGTACGGAGATCCACGGTATGCCCCTCTGGATCGGCTGTGGAGTTCGGAGGATGCGTATATGGATCTGGCAGCGAGCGCTGCCGATGCGGCCAAGTACTTCCAGAGTCAGGTGGACCGTGAAGTAGACCAGCTGTTTTGGAAGCAATTCCTTTCTCCCGAGCATCCGCTTTCGTTGACGGACCAATTAGCCGAATGGGCCGAACTAAATAGGTTGTCCGGACTCTCCATGAGGTCTGTTGTGGATCAACTATGGCCGGGAAGGTCAAAACCGAGCAGCTATTTCAGCTTGGTGCAGCAGGTCCTCGATGTGGTACCGCGCATAAATGCCATGAAGAGGTCGGCGTGCATAGAAGGCGCACAGATGGCCTTTGCCTATGCTAAAGCATACTGGGCAGAGATGGATGCTACCACTATTTCGGCGTAGGATTCGTCCATAGGTCGAAGGGCTGCTGAGCACTACTTTGAGGAAGTTCTTGAGGGTGCTCGTTTGATAGAGACCCAATGCTCAAAAAATATTATGTTTGAATGACATGTAATCTCATTGTAAGCAAAATGCTTTTTAAATTTTTATGAGACTACTTTTATACTTTTGCCTGAAAGTAATGTGATGCCTCCTGGGCGGCCTTTATGTATACATGTGTATAACCTGAAAGATTGCAGTCATCGGCTTCAACCCCCACACATATAATGCGGAGGTGTTCGCAGAAACGTGCGTTCACACTTAACCCAACGTCTTGGTCCTATTAAGGAGGTGATAGCGGAGCGAGCGAGGCAACCAGACTATAATGCTTTAACACTTTCACTTAGCCATAGGAGTTTGACAGTGGGGCTACTAGATAGCCCCTGGTGGCTCTGCACTCTCCCGATCCCGGGGTGTGTATATGCCTGGCCGGAAAGCGGCCCTTCGTTAAGGCAGAGGAATTCGAACATTCCCATGAGTCATCGAGTGGTTGACCAGTCTCACGCTAGATCATGACAATCAGTTTTCGGCTTTCTCTACTGAGGTGCTCGTCCGGATGAACCAGGGCACAATCGCAGTAGTTTTCCAGGTGCTACCTTAGCTGGTAAAGCGGAACGTAAGGCACCAAAACACAGGAGCCGGGCAAACCCAACATTTGACCAAAGACAATGATTCAGAGCTGATGCATATAGGGCCAAACTCGCGACGCTGAACACTCCCTAAGGTATTCGGTCTTTGTGGTATAAACCGGGCCTAAATAGTGGCCTTTGTAAGAAGCCCCTTGTGTCCAGGTACGTGCATTGTTCTGGCATGGCCACGTGCCAAGACGTCAGCATCCTTCTCAATGGTGGATATGTATCAACAAGAGACAGTAAAAAAGGTTTACGCATGGTCTTAATCTAAAAAGAATCCTTGGAGCGGGTCCCTGCTGCATGTCTGCGCCTGTGTCTCCGTTGTGCCGTATCGTGGACGGGTGTAGCACGATGATTGTGTGTAAAAGAGAGGAAGTTAAGTGAAAAAGTTGTCGTGCAAAAAGATAGTTTTTAAAGAAACCATGTATAATTCAAGATGAAAAGAAATTGCCACTTGTCTGCGCGCGTTGAGCCCCTTGTATTGACAAATAGGGGTGTGACCACTTATTTCGTATAAATAGCGGCGCCAGACTTGATTAGTAGTATTTGAGGTCTTGACGACCTATTGGATGCTTTTGCTTGTTCGGGCGCCTTTAGTGTGCGGCGGCCAAGGCAGCCTCACTCTCTTCAGCGCGCAGAGATCGCATATAGGGCCAAACTCGCGACGTCGAACACTCCCTAGGGTATTCGGTCTTTGTGGTATAAACGGGGCCTGAAGAATGGCCTTTGTAAGAAGCCCCTTGTGTCCAGGTACGTGCATTGTTCTGGCGTGGCCACATGCCAAGACGTCAGCATCCTTCCCAATGGTGGATATGTATTAACAAGAGACAGTAAAAAAAGGTTTATGCAGGGTCTTAATCTAAAAAGAATCCTTGGGTCAGGTCCCTGCTGCACGTCTGCGCCTGTGTCTCCGTTGTGCCGTATCCTGGACGGGTGTAGCATGATGATCATCTGTAAAAGAGAGGAATTTAGGTAAAAAGGTTGTCATGCAAAAGGATAGTTTTCTAAAGAAACCATGTATAATTCAAGATAAGAAGAAATTGCCACTCGTCTGCGTGCGTTGAGCCCCTTGTACTTTTGAAAGATAGGGGTGTGACTGTTTATCAGATATGAGTACCGGCGTCGGACTTGATTAGTTGTGTCTGAGGTCTTGACGACCTATTGGATGCTTTTGCTGGTCCGGGCACCTTTAGTGTGCGGCTGCCAAGGCAGCCTCACTCTCTTCGGCGCGCAGAGATCGCTTGATACTTCCGTGCACTGAAATGATGCCACGTGGACCGGGCATCTTCAGTGTTAGGGAGGCATAGTGTGGTATTGCATTAAAGCGAGCGAAAGCTTCGCGTCCGAGTAGTTCTTGATAGCCACTTTTAAACGGAGCGATGTGGAAAGTTAAATGCTCGCGACGGAAGTTATCGGGGGAGCCAAATATAACTTGTAGTAGGAGGGAGCCCGTACAACGAGCCCCTGGGCCTGGCGTTACTCCTTTAAAGGTAGTATTGCTATGGCGAATTTGTGTTGGGTCTATCCCCCTCCCGCGGATTGTATCCTGATATATTAGGTTTAGGCTACTGCCGCCATCCATCAAGACTCGTGTGAAGTGGTATCCGCCAATTACTGGGTCTAATACCAGTGCAGCCCATCCTGCGTGCCGGATAGTTGATGCGTAATCACGATGGTCGAAGGTGATCGGTTGAGACAACCAGTGGCGGGACTTCGCGGTGACAGACACTTGGGTATATTTTTCAGGGAGTGCCGCATTGTTTTTTCTCTTGATCACGTGTAACACGTTTACTGTTTTGACTTCGGGTGGAAATTTCTTTTGTTCCCCCTTGTCTTGCTTGGGAGGTTCATCCTCGTCTTCACTTGGTGTATCCTCCCCCTTGTGTATGGCGTTAAGCTTGCCGAACTGCTTGAAGACCCAACATTCTTTGTGGGTATGATTAGCTGGTTTGCTAGGGGTACTATGGATCTGACATACTTGGTCCAGAATTTTGTTGAGGCTGAACAGTTCATCCCTGGTGCCTTTGGAGGGCAGCTTTTGGTTTGGCCGAGGACTTTGAATCCGGCATTTACTGCCGTGCCCTTCGTGTTGTCTTCTTTATTCCAGCGTTTGTTATTGCTGTTGCACCGTGATTTCCCGTTTCCATCTCTAACTTCAGATGTACTGGGGTCACTGGTGCTGCATCTGGCTAGCCAGCTATCCTCACCCGTGCAAAAGCGGGTCATGAGGTTTGTTAATGCGGCCATTGTTCTCGGCTTGTTTTGGCCGAGGTGTCTGGCGAGCCATTCGTCGTGGACGCTGTGCTTGAAAGCCGCTAAGGCTTCGGCATCCGGGCAGCCGACAATCTGGTTCTTTTTAGTAAGAAACCTATTCCAAAGCTTTCGGGCTGACTCTCCGGACTGTTGAGTTATGTGACTCAGGTCGTCCGCATCCGGAGGTCGGACATAAGTCCCTTGAAAGTTTGCCCGAAAGGCGTCTTCGAGCTCTTCCCAACTTCCAATGGAGCTTTCGGGGAGGCCTTTGAGCCAGTGACGAGCTGGCCCTTTGAGTTTGAGAGGTAAGTACTTGATGGCATGGAGGTCATCCCCTCGAGCCACATGTATATGAAGGATATAGTCCTCAATCCAGACCCCAGGGTCTGTTGTCCCGTCATATGCCTCTATGTTTATGGGCTTGAATCCCTCTGGAATTTCATGGTCCAGCACCTCATCGGTGAAACATAGGGGGTGTGCGGCACCCCTATAGCTGGGTGTGCCGCATTGTTAGGATGTTTGTTGTGTTGCATTGTATGTTGGGGGGCGCTTGCGTGGTCCATAGATGGATCTTGTTGCACCGTCCTTTGGGTGCGAGCCCTCGCATGGGTCCTGTGTTGCATTGTGAGCGGCGTTGAATTCCGTTCTGTGGTGGTAGAGGGGTTGTCTATCCGACCAAGTGGCTGCTTTGATATTTGGTTGTGGGGGGTCTGAGGCCTCCTCATCGAATTCGGGTAGCAGCTTCCGCTTTGGGTAGCTCTTGGAGGGGCGATTGTCGCCGTACCTTGCTACAGTGTTGAGTATTTTGCTCCATCTGAATTGGAGCGTGTTTTGCGCGGCCTTGAGCCTCCGCTTCTGCTTTTTGAGGCTCCTTGCGGTGGCAACGAACCTTTTGCGGGCATTCTGCTGCTCCGAGTGCCTGTCCGGCGTTATTTCGTCCGGACCATTATCATTGATAGGATTTGTTTGTTCGGTTTGATTATCCGGATTGCCGTTGTCTGGCAGCAGTTCGCCCTGCTCCAGCGCAGCATCGCTATTTCTGTCGGGGCGGGATTTGGGGCGGCGCTTGCATCGCTGCTTTGACTGCTTTTCGAGGGAACAATCCTTCGGTGCGTTCTTCCGCTCCGCGCCGTCATCTTTGGGTGCGTCCACCATGTATACGTCATATGACGAGGTGGCATTCCAGGGCTCGATAGGGCCTGATTCTTCATCGCCTCCTTCATTGGCGTCCATACCGTCAATGTCGTCAGAGTTGAAGTCGAGCATGTCGGTTAAATAGTCGACAGTGGCTACCAAGTGGGTGGTGGGTGGGCTTTGAATTTCTTCATCGTCTGAATCCCAACCTTGCTGACCGTAGTCTGGCCAGGGTTCTCCTGATAAAGAGAGAGACTTCAGTGACTTCAGGATATCACCGAAAGGCGAGTGCTGAAAGACGTCCGCGGCCGTGAACTCCATGATCGGCGCCCAATCGGATTCGCTCGGCAGGGGCGCGGAGAGTTCTTAGTTCGTAGAAGAATCCGGCTCCATGGAGTCACGAGTCTTGATGAATACGGGGCTGGTGTTCGGCTCAACCGCTGTTGGGATCACAGCCCCCGAGGTGGCATCCAACCGCCCATCCTCGATCGGCGCGGTCGGCTCCGAACTAAGGGTCGGAGCCGATGTGGGTGCAGCCTCCAGGGCACTATTCGGCGGCAGAGCTAGATCATGCTCGTCATGACAGTGCGGCGTGCTCGGTAGTGGTTCGAATCCGTCGAAGATCAATTCCCCGCAGATGTCGGTCGTATAGTTTAAACTTCTGAATCTAACCTGACGGCCAGGGGCGTAGCTTTCGATCTGCTCTAGATGGCCAAGTGAATCAGCCCGCAGTGCGAAGCCACCAAAGACGAAGATCTGTCCGAGGAGGAAGGTCTCACCCTGGACTGCATCGCCATTGATGATCGTAGGAGCCATCGGGCCTGACGGCGACGGCACAGAGGAACTCTCAATGAAAGCACGAATGTCGGTGTTAAAACCGTCGGATCTCGGGTAGGGGGTCCCGAACTATGCGTCTAGGCCGGATCGTAACAGGAGGCAGGGGACACGAAGTTTTACCCAGGTTCGGGCCCTCTTGATGGAGGTAAAACCCTACATCCTACTTGATTAATATTGGTGATATGGGTAATACAAGAGTTGATCTACCACGAGATCAGAGAGGCTAAACCCTAGAAGCTTGCCTATGGTATGATTGTTGATGTGTATGTTGCCCTACGGACTAAAACCCTCCGGTTTATATAGACACCGGATAGGGTTAGGGTTACATAGAGTCGGTTACAATGGTAGGAGATCTGAACATCCGTATCGCCAAGCTTGCCTTTCACGCCAAGGAAAATCCCTTCCGGACACGGGACGGAGTCTTCAATCTTGTATCTTCATAGTCCAGGAGTCCGGCTGAAGGTATAATTCGGCTATCCGAACACCCCCTAATCCAGGACTCCCTCACACACACACTCTCTCTCATCCTATGATCTATATATTTTCCCCCCCTTTGGGCAAAAAAGGAAGCCACTGCACCCAATGCCCCTTTGTCCCCCTTTGGTCTTGCTTGGACTTGAGATTTGCTATTGGGGCATTGGGTGTAGTGGCTTCCTTTTTTGGCCTTGCTGCTACTGCAACCTCAGCCTTCTCTTGAGCCTCAACTGAAGTAGGGTGTGAAGGATCCATCACCACTACATTTTCCTCGAACTCTGGCTGATGAGGAAGGTGCTCACGATCAAGTGTCATTTGCTACTCATGTTGATCTCCCTAAGGAGAAGTGGTTTAAATATCATCCCCCTATTAAAGAAGAAATTAAAGAATTAGTCATAGTTAAAGATGAAACTATCATTTACAATCTTGATCTAGTTGTGCCTACGGCTTATATTGAAAAACCATCGTTCCCTGTTAGGATAAAGGAACATGCTAAGGTATCAACAGTGGTTCACAAAAGTAACATTAAAGCACCTAAACCCTCTGAACAAATTAAAGTAGAACCTAGTGTTGCTATGGTTAAAGATCTCTTGGTTGTAAATATTGATGGGCATGTTATTTATTTCTGTGATGAAGCAGCTAGAATTGCCAAACCCGATGAAAAAGATAAACATAGACATGTTGTTGGCATGCCTGTTGTCTCTGTTAAAATAGGAGATCTTTGTTATTATGGCTTATGTGATTTGGGTACTAGTGTGAGTGCTATTCCTTTCACCTTATACCAAGAACATATGAATGATATAGCACCTGTTGAAATAGAAGACATAGATGTTACAATTAAACTTGCTAATAGAGATACCATCACACCACTTGGGATTGTTAGAGATGTTGAAGTCCTGTGTGGGAAACTAAAATACCCTACTGATTTTCTAGTACTTGGTGCCCCATAAGATGACTTTTGTCCCATAATTTTTGGCAGACCTTTCTTGAACACTGTCAATGCTAAGATAGATTGCAAGAAAGAAATCATCGGTGTTAGTTTTGGTGATGTGTCTCATGAGTTTAATTTCTCTAAGTTTCATAGGCAACCTCATGAAAGAATTACTAGTAAGGATGAAATAATTGGTCTTGCTTCTATTGCCGTACCTCCTACTGATCCTTTAGAACAATACTTGCTAGACCATGAAAATGATATGCACTTGCGTGAAAGAAATGAAATAGATAAAATATTCTTTAAACAACAACCTATCCTTAAACAAAATTTGACTATTAAAACTCTAGGAGGTCCCCCTCCACCTAAAGGTGATCCTGTGTTTGACTTAAAGCAATTGCCTGACACTCTGAAGTATGCTTATCTTGAAGAGAAAAAGACATATCCTGTTATTATTAGCGCTAACCTGTAAGAACACGAAGAAAAGAGATTATTAAAAATTCTGAGGAAGCATCGTGCTGCTATTGGATATACTCTTTACGATCTTAAGGGCATTAGTCCCACTCTCTGTCAGCACAAGATCAATATGGAACCTGATGCTAAACCCGTTGTTGATCACCAATGACGATTGAATCCTAAGATGAAAGGAGTGGTAAGAACTAAAATACTGAAGCTTCTGGAAGCAGGTATAAACTATCCCATAGCTGGTAGTATACGGGTAAGTCATGTTCATTGTGTACCTAAGAAAGGAGGTATCACTATTGTTCCTAATGATAGAAATGAACTCATTCCACAAAGAATTGTTACTAGTTATAGAATGGTAATTGATTTTAGAAAATTAAACAAAACTACTAGAAAAGATCATTACCTCTTCCTTTTATTCATCAAATGCTAGAAAGACTATCTAAGCAGACACACTTTTGTTTTCTTGATGAATATTCTGGTTTCTCTTAAATACGTGTTTCACAACCTAATCAAGAGAAAATCACTTTTACTTGCCCTTTTGGAAGTTATGCTTATAGACGTATGCCCTTTGGTTTTGTAATGCACCTGCTACCTTTCAAAGATGTATGACTGCTATATTCTCTGATTTTTGTGAAAAGATTGTTGAGGTTTTCATGGATGATTTCACCATTTACGGAACTTGTTTCGATGATTGCTTAAGCAAACTTGATCGAGTTTTGCAAAGATGTGAACAAACTAATCTTGTCTTGAATTGGGAGAAGTGCCACTTTATGGTTAATGAAGGCATTGTCTTGGGGCATAAAAATTTTGAATGAGGTATTGAGGTGGATAAAGCTAAAGTTGATGCAATTGATAAAATGCCATGTCCTAAAGATATTAAAGGTATTCATAGTTTCCTCAGTCATGCTAGTTTCTATAGGAGGTTCATTAAAGACTTCTCTAAAATTTCTAGGCCTCTTACTAATCTTTTACAAAAGGATGTTCCATTTGTTTTTATGATGATTGTTCCGAAGCCTTTGAAACACTTAAGAAAGCCTTAACTTCTGCACCTATAGTTCAACCACCTGATTGTAACTTGCCTTTTGAAATTATGTGTGATGCTAGTGATTATGTTGTTGGTGATGCTCTAGGACAAATATTTGATAAGAAATTAAATGTCATCCATTATGCTAGTAAAACTCTAGACAGTTCCCAAAAAAATTATCCTACTACTGAGAAAGAATTTTTAGCACTTGTGTTTGCTTGTGATAAATTCAGATCTTACATTGTTGATTCCAAAGTAATTGTTCAAGCCGATTGCTGCTATTAAATATCTAGTGGTCAAGTTGAACTTAGCAATTGAGAAATAAAATTAATATTACAAAAACCTTTCAATAGGTCCCGAAAGATTAGGTCTAAGAAACTTGATGATGCACTTTGGGCCTATAGAACAGCTTGTAAAAATCCTATGGGTATGTCTCCATATAAAATGATTTATGGAAAAGCTTCTCATTTGCCTCTTCAGTTAGAACATAAAGCATATTGGGCAATTAAAGAACTCAATTATGATTTCAAACTTGCCGGTTAGAAGTGGTTGTTTGATATTAGCTCACTAGATGAATGGAGAACCCAAGCTTTTGAAAATGCCAAACTATTTAAAGAAAAGGTTAAACGATGGCATGACAAAAGAATCCAAAAGCGGGAATTCAAAGTTGGTGAACATGTTCTATTGTACAATTCTGATTTTAGATTATTTGCAGGAAAAATTCTTTCCAAATGGGAAGGACCATATGTCATCGAAGAAGTTTATCGCTTTGGAGCTATCAAGATTAATAATGCCGAAGGTACCAACCCAAAAGTGGTCAATGGACAAAGAATTAAACATTATATTTCAGGTACGCCTATTAATGTTGGAACTAAGATTATCCAAACCATGACACTGGAGGAACAGATAAAAGAAACCTTCTAGAACACTCCAGAACCCTAAAAAGGAAGAGGTATGTGATATGGTAAGTAAACTGACTCCGGAAAATCTGCGAAAATATTTTTTGTCAGTTTTGAAATATTAGAAAAAATAGAAAAATAAGAAACAACTAGGAAGGCAACCTAGGTGCCCACAAGGCACCAGGCCGCGCCAGCCTCACCAGGCGTGCCCTGGTGGGTAGTGGGCCCCTCGAGCACCTTCCGACTCTGTTTTCCTTCCACATACTTGTTTCCCAAGATAAAAAATCTTTATGTATACCCCGGATGATTTGACCAGTTCACCACGGAGAAATCCTCTATTCTTGTTTCGTGTTGTTTTTCTAACAGATCTAGATCACCATGGTTGCCCCAAGCTCCTCCAAGGACAAGTTCTTTGAGAAGGTCATCAACCCCTACCTACCGGAGGTATTGAAGCACCCTCAAGCCATTGAGATGCGTGAGGGGGTGCTCCACATCCGGGACGTTCAAGGCCCCAGGAGGACGGGAAGCATGGGGGCTAGGCTCGAGGCGGTGGAGCAGGAGATCTTCAAGTACCAAGGGATGGTGGAGCGTGGACTCAGTGCCAATCACCACATGATCACGGAATTCACCCGTGATCACAAGGTGGATGGTCGATCTATGAAGAACATAGCCTTCACCTTCAACGAGCAAATCAATTTTCTGCAAAGCCAAATCTATGATGTTCAAAATCAAGTTTTCAAGTATGAAGCAAGATTTGAAGGTATGAGTTTAGGTCCCAGCTGCAGGACTCAGGGGACTAGTGCATCCTCTTATGATGGTGAACCGCTGCCATGGAAGCCGGAGGACAAGCTTGCTACTACCTCATCACCACCACCTCCATCTTCATTACCAAAGAAGGAGACTTGAGTACACGGGTATGGGCACTCCCCTTGGCTTGTACCAAGCTTGGGGGAGATGTCCCGATATCGTATCACCATCACTTTTATTACCTTTACTTATCTTAGTTCGATCCTTATCTATTTCATTATTTAGTTGAATAAAAGTTTAGTATGGTCTATTTTCAAGTGCTAGTTTCATGATCTATCTATCTATGCAATCGAGTGAGAGTTATATAGTAAAGTTTAGTTTGAGTTTTTGATTCTTTCATTTTCTGTTTCAATCAAAATAAAAGAAAATAATGAAAAGATCATGTGCTAATCTTATGGTAGGTAATGACATCACATGAGGAAAAGTATAAGTGGTAAAATTTGTTGAAAGTTGACAAACATAGCATTAGTCAATGATGCAATTCATGAAAGTATTAATAAGGGAAGAGAATATTCACATGCAAATATACTATCTTGGACATCTTTTATGACTGTGAGCCCCCATTAAATATTTTATGCCAAATTGTTGATGTTGGACAAGGAAGACAACGTAATGATTTATGTTTGTTCGTATTCACATAGAAGTTATATTGTCATAGATCCTTCAACATGTGTTGCTTGCTCAATATCTTTGCTGGCCAAAAATCCACACTAAGTAGAGATACTACTTGTGCATCCAAAACCCTTAAAACAAAATTCATGTTTTGAGAGGCCACTATACCTACCTATGGATTGAGTAAGATCCTTCAAGTAAGTTGTCATCGGTGCAAAAAGGCAATAAAAATTGCCCCTAAATGTGTTTGGTCCTTTAGTGTAAGGGAAAATAAGTGTTGTACAAACTTGTGATGGCAAAGTAATAAAAGCGATAGACTGCATAATAAAGGTTGCTATCATAAGGGGCAATATAACATGATGTTCTTTTGCATTAAGAGATTGTGCATACAAAACCAAAAAGTGCATGACAACCTCTGCTTCCCTCTGCGAAGGGCCTATATTTTACTTTTATGCAAGAGTCAAAGTATTTCCTCTATCCCTTTTTATAGTCTCTTTTTGCAAGCACCATGTGGTGGGGAAAGATCTAGGCACATATATCTAGTTAAATGTGAGTGATCATGAGTTATTATTGTTGACATCACCCTTGAGATGAATAAGTTGGGAGGCGAAACTATAAGTGTGACGCCCCGAGAACGTTGCGCCAGGTGTCTTCCAGTTATTCGCCGTCGTTGCCATGTCATTCGCTTGCGTGTTGCATCTTGTCTTGTCATCATGTGCATTGCATCATCATGTTTTCAAAACTTGTATTCGTCCGGATCTCCTCATTCTCTCCGTTGTCCGCTCTGAGCCCAGACACACTTGCACGCGCCAGTGGCACCTCCAAAATAGTATTTTATAAGTGGACAGAAAATGTTCTTGGAATGGGTTGAAAGTTGGCGTGCGGTCTTATTTTAGTGTAGGTAGACCGCCTGTCAAATTTCATCGTGTTCGGAGTCCGTTTGATGCCCCAACGAATAACTATAGCGGCCCCGCTACCGGTCTAACGTCGGACGATTTCAGTCTCCGAAAACTGTTGCCGGGATTTCCCTCTCTTTCCTCCCTAGACCGTCTACACCGTCCACTACCTACCGCCAGGCCCAACCTAACCTCTCTCGTCAGCCCTGCGGCTCTCCTTGCGCGCACGTCTAAAAACTCCCGCAAACCCGACCCGGGCAGTCGTCACCATTGGATCCGGATCATCCCCAAACGTCTACAAAACAGCTCCGTTTTATTATTTGGACTCCCTAAGCTATTTTTTTCGCGATCATTCGATTCCGATCAGAGGGACCGAGTAGCCCCTAACCTAACCAACCTACCTATATAAACAGTCTAACCCTAGATTTTAGGTAGGATGTCCCATCCATCTCTTCGCAGCCGCCACTACACCGAATCCCCCTTGGGATCTCCCCTGCCCGATCCACCGCGCTTTCAGCCACCACCGAACAGAGCATCAGCCAATCATCTATGTCCCATCCATCCCCACCTTCTGATTCAGCCAGCACCACTCTTTTTGAGCTCCTCTGCTCGCGGCCAACCCCGAGCGCCGCCCTCACCCTCGAGCTCGAGCAGGCTGCTCCGCGCCTCCTCCCCTTCTCCTGTGCCTCGATCCAGGGTGGACTGAGAGCAGCGCCGTCTGGTCCCGAGCAGCACCACGCCATGGCCCCCGCCGTCAAGCCGCTCCAACCCGCAGGTCCTCCTCACCACGCCTCCTCCCTATTTCTCGTTGTTCTTCTCCTACTGTTGGTGCTAATCGCGTGGTTGCCCTGTTTCTTCTGCAAGACCAGCACCTCTGAGCCGAAGAACATCGCCGGCCACCTCAGTCGCGTTTCCCCGCTCCCGGCGCTGACGTGGAGCCGCACCGCCTACAACCACGCCAAGACATCGCCGTTGTTCTGCTTCCTGACGAACAGAGGACAGACGTCACCTTCTTCCGCTCCGCACGTCGCCCTCGCCTTCTCTCTTCTTCTCATTGCCGTTCTGCTTCTCTGAATATACCTCTCTCTCTCTCTGTTCTTCCTAGAGAGACCCCATGGGCGTACTTCAAGCAGCTTTGCCGCCGCTACATTTCTGCTTCAGATCCAGCGCCTCGTGGTCGCCCTCGCCCAAAGCTGCCCGTCCGTGTTGCCGCCGGTGTCGCCCACGGCCAACTCCCGCGTCGTTGCCAACCTTCCCAGCTTCTGCCTCGAGCAGGAGGAGACGCTGGCAGCGCCGCCCCGCTCTCGTTGACCGCGCCCCTCCTCGTCGTGCAAACGGGCCCGTCTCCCACACGGTTCATGGGCCAGCAGCGCGTAGGCCCAGCCCCGCCAAAGCCCACCTCCCGATCCGGACTGTTGCCCACTCCTACACTAAACCAGGCTGATGCCCATGGGTGAGGCCACCCCAGCGCCCCACCTTTTTTTTCCTGCTGTTGGGCCAGCCAGTTTCGGCCTGTTTAGTGTTTTTTTACAGATCTGCAATTTCCTATTTTCCAGAGAAAAACCAGTTTTACAGGAAGCCCCCTAGACTTCATGCATATTATAACTCACCATCCGTTCATCGGTTTAAAATGAATTATATATGTAACTTGACTAGAATTTCATCTAGTTTCATAATATCCAATTTTCATGCATGTTTAATATGTTTAGAATGCTGTTTGGTCAAATTTTCTCCTATGCCATGTTAAAATGATTTATTTCATAACTGAATAACCGTAGCTCCAAATTTAATAATCTTTATATGTAAATGGGGTAGAAAAATGCCTAGTTTACCATGGTTCACTTTCTTTGCATGTTTAACAACCCTAAAATTGTGTTTAGGGCAGAACAGTACCAATTCCATTAATATGCATATGAGGATTTCCCGGACTTGTTGCTTGTTTTTCCGGCCTCATTTAAACTTGCCTAGATAGGTAGTTATCTTTTGCTTCACCTCTTTCCATGTTAATCAACATTTAATATTGTTGGGTACATAAACAAGATCAAACTAAATAACTTGAATGTGGTGTTCCATCAATGTGCAACTAGTTGCATATTGAGCTCCACTTAATTTGTAGGATTGCTTGTGCACTTTGACATGCCATGTTTCATTAAACCGGACATGCATCATACTTGGTTGTGCATCATGTCATGTTTATGTGGTGGTTGTTTACTATGTTTGTTTGCTTCTTTCCGGGTTACTTCTCACGTTAGCTTCGGTTTCGTTCCTTAGTTGTGAGGATCCGTTCATCTACGTCCTTTTGTCTTATTCACAGACTCGTTCTTCTTCCTTGCGGGATCTCAGGCAAGATGAACATACCCTAGAAATCACTTCTATCTTTGCTTGCTAGTTGCTCAAACTATTGCTATGCCGCGATACCTACCACTTGCTATATCATGCCTCCCATATTGCCATGTCAAGCCTCTAACCCACCTTTCCTAGCAAACCGTTGTTTGGCTATGTTACCGCTTTGCTCAGCCCCTCTTATAGCGTTGTTAGTTGCAGGTGAAGCTGGAGTTTGTTCCATGTTGGAACATGGTTGTTGTTGGGATATCACAATATCTCTTATTTAATTAATGCATCTATATACTTGGTAAAGGGTGGAAGGCTCGGCCTTATGTCTGGTGTTTTGTTCCACTCTTGCCGCCCTAGTTTCCGTCATACCGGTGTTATGTTCCTTGATTTTGCGTTCCTTACATGGTTGGGTGTTATGGGGACCCCTTGACAGTTTGCTTTGAATAAAACTCCTCCAGCAAGGCCCAACCTTGGTTTTACCTTTTGCCTCACCACCACCTACTTTTCCTTTGGGAGTCGCGCTCCTGAGGGTCATCTTTATTTTAACCCCCCCGGGACAGTGCTTCTCTAAGTGTTGGTCTGAAACAGAGCCACTTGCAGCGCCACCTCGGGGAAACTTGAGGGTTGGTTTTAGTTGTACGTAGTGTTCATCCGGTGCTGCCCTGAGAATGAGATATGTGCAGCTCCTATCGGGATGTTGCCGCATCGGGCGGTCTTGCTTGTATTGTTTTACCATTGTCGAGTTGTCTTGTAACCGGGATTCTGAGACTGATCGGGTCTTCTCGGGAGAAGGAATATCCTTCGTTGACCGTGAGAGCCTGTGTTGGGCTAAGTTGGGACATCCTGCAGGGTTTTGAACTTTCGAAAGTTGTGCCTGTGGTTATGGGCAGATGGGAATTTGTTAATGTCCGGTTGTAGAGAACTTGAAACTTAACATAATTAAAATGCATCAACCGCGTGTGTAGCCGTGATGGTCTTTTCTCGGCGGAGTCCGGGAAGTGAACACGGCGTTGGAGTTATGCTTGAACGTAAGTAGTTTCAGGATCACTTCTTGACCACTTCTAGTTTGCGACCGTGCTTTGCTCCTCTTCTCGCTCTCATTTGCGTAAGTTAGCCACCATATATGCTAGTGCTCGCTGCAGCTCCACCTCACTACCTTTTCCTACCCATAAGCTTAAATAGTCTTGATCTCGCGGGTGTGAGATTGCTGAGTCTACGTGGCTCACGGATACTTCCAAATAGTTGCAGGTGTCGATGATAACCATGCAGGTGACGCAACCGAGCTCAAGGAGGAGCTCGATGAAGATCGTGTTCATTGTGTTGTTTCATTTCCAGTTGATCAGTAGTGGAGCCCAGTCGGGGCAATCGGGGATCTAGCATTAGGGGTGGTCTTCTTTTATTTTGGTTCCGTAGTCGGACCTTGATTGTATCTGGATGATGTAATGTTGTATTCATGTATTGTGTGAAGTGGCGATTGTAAGCCAACTCTGTACCTCTTTCTCATTCAGTACATGGGATGTGTAAAGATTACCCCTCTTGCGACATGCCTACAATGCGGTTATGCCTCTAAGTTGTGCTCCGACACGTGGGAGATATAGCCGCATCGTGGGTGTTACAATAAGCCCCTATCTTTCTATGTGTCCGGTTGAAACTTTTTGCTCACATGTATGTTGTGAGTGTTAGCAATCATAAAGACTAAATGATGGTTGAGTATGTGCACTTGCCAAAAGGCTCTGATACGAGACCCTTCCTGAAAAATGATGAATTGTAGTTGTGAAGTTCATTGAGAACATAGTTTGTTGGTTTTCTATAAAGTTTAGGATTTTTACTTCGATGTTGCGGTGAATTGTTACTTTTTCATGATAAGCTATATGATAAAGTTTTATGATAAAGTTTGTTGTTGTTATAATACTAAGCATGATGCTACTATGTCTGTATTTTGTTTTTGTCGACACCTCTCTCTCTCTAAACATGTGGACATGATTTTTGATATCGGCTTTCGCTTGAGGGAAAGCGAGGTCTAAGCTTGGGGGAGTTGATATGTCCATTTTGCATCATGTTTTCTACTATTATATATAGTGTTTTTATGCATTATATTATGGAGTAATTCTAATGTCTTTTCTCTCATAATATGCAAGGTTTACACAAAGAGGGAGAATGCCAGCAGTTGGAGTTTTGGAACTAAAAAAGCTATGTCGGAGATACATATTCTGCACATCTCCAAATGAGCTGAAAATTTACGGAGAATTATTTTGGAATATATAATAAATAACATAGAGAAGAACTACCAGAGGGGGCAGCCATGTGGCCACAAGGCACCAGACCCCCTAGCGTGCCCTGGTGGGTAGTGGGCCCCTCGATCCACCACTACAAAAAAAGACACATCCGTGACATTTTGGGCCAAACGAAAAAAAATTATGTCATACATATGACACTTCTATGAAGATAATTGTGACAAAACCCAGTATCATCATAGATGTGGTGGGCTCCTACTTCTATGACAAAAAATCATGACAGAAAATGGGCTTTTCGTCCTGGGCGGGCCGGAGACGCAGTTGCATGACATTCTTTGGGCCGTCCATGACGGAAAAAACCGTGGTAGAAGCGAGGGGGAGGAAAATTTCGGGGAGTTCCCGGTTACGGTGGGAGGTCGGGGGCCGAGCGATGCACGTTTCTCTCGTACACGTACGCGCGTGTGTGCGAGGCGTTGGCTCTAACTGAACTCGAGCGATTGCACTGCAGGCTACGCGTTACTGAACCCGAGCGATCGATCGATGGCTGTTGGCTGAACCCAATCGAGTGATTCCTTCGCTACTGCTGCTAACTGAAGCCGATCGATGGGATGAACAGTGAGCGTTGCGGGGGGTTTGGATGAACAGTCAGCGATGGCGTTGCCTCTGGATGAAAAGGACCCCGTGGTGTGGTGGAGGGCTGGATGAACAGTAGACGGTGGAGGGGTGGATGAACAGGACCCCGTGGTGTGGAGGGCTAGATGAATAGTAGACGGTGGAGGGGTGGTTGAACAGGACCCCGTGGTGTGGAGGGCTGGATGAATAGTAGACGATGGAGGGGTGCCCGTGGAGGGGTGGTTGAACAGGACCCCGTGGTGTGGAGGGCTGGATGAACAGTAGACGGTGGAGGGGTGGTTGAAGAGTAGCTGGTGGAGTAGCACGCGGTGGAGGCTGGATGAACATGAGCCCGTGGATGAACAGTCGCAGGTGGAGGCTGGAGGAGGTCGACGGTGGATGAACAGTAGCTCGTGGAGGCTGGAGGAGGTCGACGGCAGAGATGAACAGTATCCCGTGGAGTCCCGTTTTGCGGTACGCCACACCCCTCCCGATGAACAGGACCACCGTTTCGACCGTAGCACTCCAGCACAAGTCCGTTTCGTCCGTTTTGTGGTACGCCACACACCTCCCGATCAACAGGACCCCTGTTTCGACCACAGGAGGTCCGTTTCCTCTGTTTTGCGGTACGCCAGACCCCTCCCGATGAACAGGATCCCGTTTCGAACATGGCCGGTCGAACACAAGGCCGTTTCGTCCATTCTGCGGTACGCTAGGCCTCGTTTCCATCGCCTGTTCCGTCCAAGCCCTCCCGATGAACACGACGCATTCCATTGCCTCCCCATGAACACGACGCATTCCGTTGCCTCCCCATGAACACGACGACGACATTGTTTCTCCGTTCCGACCCAGCCATGTACACGAGCCCTGGCCGTACGTATGCGCGAGTAGGCGTTCGAGACCCCGCCCGTATGTACACATACGTGGCCATATTTTCTTTCTTGCACCCTGGCCGATGTACGTACGTGTAAATGCTACGTCCGCGCCTCTACTACGACACGTGCGCGCCTCTACATTGACCAGTATGCACATACACGTTCGCGACCAGAATGACAACGCTACGTACGCTTCGACCAGGTGGGTCCCGACTGTCACGCACTTCCTTGCCTGCGAAGATGTAGCTGGTGGGTCCCAGCAGTCAGGGGGCAAATCGTTTTTTTTGCCCGGACGCACTGCCTTGCATGCGAAGATGTAGCTGGTGGGCCCAGCAGTCAGGGGGAAACATTTTTTTTTGCAAAATACGGTGGCCCGTCCGGTGGGTCCCACTGTCAGGTGGAGGAATAATTATTTTGCACGTAATAAGGAGGCACTTCCTTGCTACGGCCGTGGACCCAGGTGTCAGCCTCTCCACGTACAGTCCATGTCCGATGGAAGCCGTTCCTTGACCACGTTGACCACGCCGCGCCGAGAGCACCAGGGCGGTGGACGACGGCGAGGCCTAAGAAGGGGGCGACGCGGAGCCGGGGAAGACGCGGCAGTGGATGCCCATGCGTAGAGGAGTACGAGGGTTCACTGGTTCGCTGTGGTTTGAGGTTGCCGTCGCCGCAGAATAACAGGGGGTGTGGGTGAGTAGAGGGATGGCCTGGCCAGCGGTGGGAGTAGTAGGGGGCGGTGAGGCCTCCGCCGCATCACAGCCGGCCACGGGAGGCAGGAGCACAAGGCACGACCAGCGCTGGTTTGGGCGGCTGGAGCAAGAAGACCAGAGGTTGAAGAAGCACTACGGCCGTTGGATGGACATCTTACGGTCACTGGAGCTAGAATCGTGCATATTGACTAAGTTGACAAAGCCCTCCATCCCCATCAACTTAGTAGGCCCACAAGTCAGCCTGCCACTATACTGGGTCCCAGCTAACAGGGGGAGTATTCATTTTTTGTGCGTAATAAGGAGGCACTTCCTTGCGTGCGAAGATATAGCTGGTGGGTCCGAGCTGTCAGCGGCGGTAACATTTTTTTCGCGAAATACAGAGGCCCTTTCGGTGGGTCCCTGATGTCAGGTGGAGGAATCATTGTTTTGCGCGTAATAAGGAGGCATTTCCTTGCGTGCGGCCGTGGACCCAGCCGTCGGCCTCTCCACGTACAGTCCACTTCAGATGCATGTCGGTCGTTGACCATGTTGCCAAGGCCGCGCCGAGAGCACCAGGGTGGTGGACGACGGTGAGGCCTAGGAAGGGAACGACGCGGAGGCAGGGAAGACTCGGCAGTTGTTTCCCACGTGGAGGGGAGTACGACTGTACGAGGGTTTACTGGTTCGTCTGTTGTCGCCGGAGAATAAAAGCAGGTGTGGGTGAGTAGAGGGATGGCTAGGCCAGCAATGGGAGTACGGTGGGGCGGTGAGGCCTGCGCGGCAGCACAGCCGACCGCGGGGAGGAGGTAGCAAGCAGTCCCGTCGGCGCTTGTTTGAGCGGCTGGAGCAGGAAGAGCAGAGATTGAAGAAGCACGACGGCCGTTGGATGGACATCCAACAGTCACTGCTTGTGCGACAACCATTTTTTAGGAAAGCCTCAAATCTGTGGAAAACAACATACAACCCATCTGCCATTATTTCTAATAATTTTCAGCCCATTTGCTAATTCGTAAGGTTTTTTTTGGAGCCCATATTCTTTTTGTTAGCATTACAGCCCAAATTGTGGCAACGGTTAAAAAATTATACGAAATTTTGCATATTTCGGTGCGGTCCGAACTGTTTTTAATCCCGAAATTTTGACTCACATTCAAACTGATTTTAAAAATAAATGTATATCAATATAAAATCCAAAAAATTCTCCACACATAAAAATTAATGTAATTTAAAATCTTGAAATGAAAAAAAAGATATTTGAAACTAATTGCCGGTTTGATGTGTTTTAAAAATGTACAACCCATTTCTCATTACTGATGGGCCATTTTCTCGGCCAGCTGAATGAAAGCTCTCGTCGTCTTGAAAGATTTGCAGCCCAACAGGCCTGACAAAGCGACTTACTTGGCAAATCACAAAAAAACTAGGTTGTGGCCATGGACCCAGCTGCCAGCCTCTCCACGTACAGTACTCTTCCAATGGAAGTTGTTCCTTGACCACGTTGACCACGCTGCGCGGAGAGCACCACGGCGGTGGACGACGGCGAGGCCTGGGAAGGGGACGACGCGGAGCCGGGGAAGATGCGGCAGCGGAAGCCCGCGCGGAGAGGAGTACAAGGGTTCACTGGTTCGGCTGCGGTGTGAGGCTGCCGTCGCCGTAGGGCCTGGCCAGCGGTGGGAATAGTAGGGGTGGTGAGGCCTCCACGGCAGCACAGCCGGCCACGGGAGGCAGGAGCATGCGGCACGACCGGCGCTACTTTGGGCGGCTGGAGCAAGAAGACCAGAGGTTGAAGAAGCACTACGGCCGTTGGATGGACATCATACGGTCACTGGAGCTAGAATCGTTCATATTGACTAAGTTGACAAAGCCCTCCGTCCCCGTCAACTTTGTTGGCCCACAAGTCATCCTCCCACTATGGTGGGTCCCAGCTAGCAGGGGGTATTCATTTTTTTGTGCGTAATAAGGAGGCATTTCCTTGCGTGCGAAGATATAGCTGGTGGATCCGACATGTCAGCGGGGGGAATGTTTTTTTCACGAAATACAGAGGCCCTTCTGGTGGGTCCCAGCTGTCAGGTGGAGGAATCATTATTTTGCGTGTACAGTCCACGGCAGATGGATGACGTTCATTGACCAAGTTGACCAGGCCGCGCCGAGAGCACCATGGCGGTGGACGACGGTGAGGCCTAGGAAGGGAACGACATGGAGCCAGGGAAGACTCGGCAATGGTTGCCGACGCGGTGAGGAGTACGAGGGTTTACTGGTCCGACTGCCGTCGCCGGAGAATAACAAGAGGTGTGGTTGAGTAGAGGAATGGCCTGGCCAGTAATGAAGTAAGGTGGGGTCGTGCGGCCTGTGCGGCAGCACAGCCGGCCATGGGAGGCGGGAGCAGGCAGTCCCACCGGAGCTGGTTTGGGCGGCTGGAGCAAGAAGATCAGATATTGAAGAAGCAACACGGCCGTTGGATTAACATCCAACAGTCACTGCTGCTAGAATCGTTTGTGGACTAAGTTGACAAAGCCAAAGTACACGTCAACCTAGTAGACCCACAAGTTAGCCTCCAAAATTGTCCCTAACAGCATACAACCCGAAATTTGTAGCCAGATTCAAATTAATTTTAAATCTAAATATACCTTAATTTAAATTCAATGGAATTTTACCCGAACAAAAACAATGAAATTTAAAATATCAAAATCCGAAAGAAAACAGTATTTTGGAACTAATTATCTGTTTGCTGTATTTTTTCATTTTACAGCCCATTTATTATTACGTATAGCCCATTTCTTATTACTTATAGCCCATTTTCTGGGCACAATGCATCTCTCCTCGTCTTGAAAGATTTCTGGCCCAGCAGGGCGTAGAGAAGCAAGTAGGCCTACGTTGGTTATTCTGCAAAAAACAAAATAGCTGGCTAGCAATTTTCAGAAAGGAAAAAACAAACTGGGCTGGTCATGTGCTAAACATATGAAATAAAAGCCTGGACTAGACGGGCCACGGGTCCCGCACAACCCAGTTGATACCCTTCTCCGTCCCGAAAAAACAAAATTACTGCGCGCGCTGCTAGGTCCCTACTGTCATCCTCACCATGTACATTCATCTCCTTATTCCTCTCGGTTGTTGACCATGTTGACAACAACGGAGGGCGGCGCCGCGGTGAGCGAACCAAGGCGGAGGACGATGGTGAGGCCTCGGACGGGAACGAACAGGAGCCGGGGCAGATCATAGCCAGCCATGGGAGGCGGGAGCCGGCGGTCCCGCCAGCGCTGGTTTGGCTTTGGCGGCTCGAGGAAGAAGAGATTGAAGAAACGCGATAGACATTGAATGTCAATCCAACGGTCAAGGTTGGCACAATCGTTTGTTGACTAAGCGGACACCAAGTAGCATACTTTTTTATATATAGGAAGAAAACTGCGAGGAAAATGTGTTCGTCTGCCATCCTCCTCACAGGGAATGTTTGCCACATAAGTGACTAGCACCCTTGGTTTTCAACCGAGAGGTCTTGGGTTCAAGTACCAGGAACTCTTAATTTTGTCCTCCTTCCTTCCTCGCAAAAAAAGGGAAAGAAAATTAAAGACTTGGGAAGGCGTACAGAAGAAGCTAGTGTACCAGTAATGAGACGTTGCCAAGTTTTAGAAAAAAGAAAGATGTGCTCCTGTAGCTGGTTCGAATCCGAACCTAGACTATGACTATATATGGTGCTATGCTACTCTGCAAGTAATGAAACTGACGTATCCAACGTTCGCTTCTCCTCTTCTCTACTTACTCTGCCTAGCATCAGAAGCTCTAGCCGCAGCAACCATGTCCGCTGGCTTCTCGTCCACCTCCTCTTCAGCAAGCAACAACCAGATATGCACCAAGTCGCAACCCATACCATCGCCTGTGGGTCTCATCACACCCTCGCCGACACATGCACCGCAGCTGATTGCTCATCGCAACCCGCTACCGTTGGTGTGGTGCCACTGCTGCAAATCACGCAGATTCATCTGTCGCGTCTCAACCACAATCCGCAACCCTGGCCGAGTCTTCAACAAATGCCCGAATCATTGGGTAATAATATGTTTAAGTGTTGTTCTGCTGCTTTCAGTTGCTGATTTTTTTAATAGTTTGGTTGATGATCTACCAATTTGATTCGTGCAGAAAAGGGAAGATTCGTGTGATTTGTATTTCTGGGAAGTTGCTGATGTGGGGGAATGCAACTATGATGATTATTTGGTTAGCCGAGGAATCCCAATACAAGCAGGTTGGGGTGTTGGACAAGTAACTAAAGGAACGGCAGAAGAGGAAGATGCAGAGCAGAAGCTTAAAGATGCAGTTCCTCTAATCATGGCCAAGCAATAGCTGCTGAACGACCTTGACAACAATGAGGAGATGAAAGAGCTTGTGAAGATAATGGGAAAAATCGATGTGCTCTGTAGGATGATTGTCTCTTTATTTGCAGTGTATGTAGCACTCACGATGTATTCAGTGGCTACGACATGAGCACTTTGCTGAAACTAGTAATGAATGAAACCTGTGTAGCAGGCTGGGCGTAGTGTTGTGAACATCTAATGATTTCTATTAACAGGAATCAGGGGGTATCCCTGTCGCTCTCGGGTAGGGGGTCCCGAACAGTGCGTCTAGGCCGGATGGTAACAGGAGGCAAGGGACACGAAGTTTTACCCAGGTTCGGGCCCTCTCGATGGAGGTAAAACCCTACGTCCTGCTTGATTAATATTGATGATATGGGTAGTACAAGAGTAGATCTACCACGAGATCAGAGAGGCTAAACCCTAGAAGCTAGCCTATGGTATGATTGTTGTTGTGTATGTTGTCCTACGGACTAAAACCCTCCGGTTTATATAGACACCGGAGAGGGTTAGGGTTACAAAGTCGGTTACAATGGTAGGAGATCTACATATCCGTATCGCCAAGCTTGCCTTCCATGCCAAGGAAAGTCCCTTCCGGACACGGGACGAAGTCTCCAATCTTGTATCTTCATAGTCCAGGAGTCCGGCTGAAGGTATAGTCGGGCTATCCGAACACCCCCTAATCCAGGACTCCCTCAGTAGCCCCTGAACCAGGCTTCAATGACGACGAGTCCGGCGCGCAGATTATCTTCGGCATTGCAAGGCGGGTTCCTCCTCCAAGTACTTCATAGAAGATTTTGAACACAAAGATAGTGTCCGACTCTGCAAAATAAGTTTCCACATATTGCCATAGAGAGAATAATATTTACACAAATCTAATCTGCTGACGTATTCCGTAGTGTGACACACCACAGCCAAGCCTTTATCTGAGTCGTTTTATTATCCCACCTCAGTGCGTCATGCGAGGCGGTTTCCTTGGCACGTCTTTTTAAAGCATAGATCGTGTCCCCTTATTCCGGGATTCTCATCAATACGGGTGTGGGTAACCCAACCGCTTCTAGGACTCCTAGATTATAGGCAAGTCCAAACGGACACGGAGAGGACGCTTGATATTCACCCTCTTTATAAAGGGGACAAGGCTTTTATTTTTCCCTCCCGTGTTCAATCAAATCCTTCCCCCACCTCAAGCTCAAACGCCTGAAGTTCAGGTCATGTGCTCCGAACCTTCAGTCATGTCCGGATCTAGCTTTCAAGGCCGATGGGTGCCTTCCTCCGTCACGAAAGAAGACATCAAAAAGTTGAGGGAGGCCAGATATCTGACCGCCGAGATTTTGCATCGGCTGCCTCCCCGAGGGCAGGCCGTCCCCACCCCCAAACCCAACGAGAACATCGTGTTCGTCTCCCACTTCCCCCGAGGTATAGGCCTTGCTCTGGATCCTTTCGTAAGGGGTTTGATGTTTTACTATGGGCTAGACTTTCATGATCTAGCTCCGGACTCCTTTCTTCATATCACGACATTTATTGTCGTGTGCGAGGCCTTCCTCCGGGTTACCCCTCACTTTGGCCTATGGCTCAAGACCTTCGAAGTGAAGCCGAAGATGATCGAGGGGCAACATGCAGTGTGTGGAGGTGCCTCAATACGCAAGATGACGGGAGCTCCGTGGTCCAAAGGTTCCATCCCAGAGGTGTCCGAATTGTGGCAACAGGAGTGGTTCTACATCACGGCTCCTAGAAGTGCCAAGTGGGCGGCCCCCTATGTTTTCCGCTCGGGCCCTCCACCACAGCTGATGTCATGGATCAGCAGAGGTCTGAGCTGGGGTCCAGCCAAGGACGTGCCTATACTGCAAAGCCGCATTCGAGATCTCTTCAATGGAGATTTTAGTTTGGTTGCGGTAATACAGGTTATGCTGGTTCGTCAAGTCCAGCCTTGCAAACGCCAGCCTCTTCGCCTGTGGGAGTTCAATCCCGAGGGACCGCGTGCCATTCAAAAATTTCTCGGCCTGACGCACGAGGAGATGTACAAGTCATTCTTCGGACCTCAGGTGGAGTGTCTGGAAATCACCAAGGACGTGGGCCTAAGTAGTAACCGCGCTGCCGAACAGGTAAGGCATCTTCCGGCCGAACATACTATCTCTCCTTTGTTACGAAGTTATTTCTAAAGTTTCGCTTTTTGACCAGGACTGGCTAACAAAGGCGAAGTTGATTCGGTGTTCGGCCCCCCTCCTTGAGGGTTTGGAAAATCCGGTATTGGAAAAGATGCTCCAGACCGCACCTTGCCCGGAGCCCTTGAAGGAAGATACCGCGGAGGATAATGCGCGCGGACGCGGGCCCCCAACGCTGCCCATTCTAACCGAGGGAGCGAGCGTCTCCATGAAGGAAGACGACCAGAAGAGGAAAAGGACTGCGCCCGGGGATTCGGAAGCCGAAGCTTCCAAACGGGAGAAGAAGTCTCCCACAGAGGGTCCTACCTTGGGGGGCGTTGTTGCCGCACAAAGTCCGCAGGGGGATCAATTCTCCCACGAGTCGTAAGTGACCCGGAATACTTTTAATAGTACAGATATGCCATCTTTTTCTTCTAAGAAAATAACCACTGCATATATTTTTGCAGTTCAGGCCTTAGCCCCTCTCAAATGAGCTCATCTTCGGGGGATCTTCTTCCAGAGATGATGGAGAGCGAAACGCCTCCTCCGCTCCAGAAGCGGGCGACCCTGAAGTGTCGTCGCGGAGGGCCTCTCTGAGTCCGGTGAGGCCAGAAGATAATCCCATTGACCCTCGAAGCTCCCAGTGTCCGGCTCCCGGAGAGAGCAGACAAAAGAGTCCGACACCGTCTAGTGTGCAATCGGATGTTCTGAGGGAGTTGGTGCGGCGAGCGGCCATCTCAAATGAACACTGTGTGCTGATGAATACGGTGATGGAGAGAATATCGTCCGCCGAAAGCGGATTGCATGAAGCTTTTATGAGTCCACTGACAGGCTTTGAGGTACGTAAAAGAATGTATGATAATCCTGCACATGCTAGGTGTGCCCTGTGTAGATAGTATCCCCTGAGACTCTGGTTGTCGTCGGAAACAACGACGAACAGAGGATCATATTCCCAGGAAATAACCATACTGCCAATATGTGCAGGTGATGGAAGCTCCGGTGGCTAGCCGGACTAGCGAGTTTGTCCATTTAGAACGGCAATTGGATGCGGCAGATGCCGACATCGAGCTTGTTAACAAAAGGCTTGACGAGGCACAGGGTAAGTGTCATTACCTGGTAAACGCCACATAGGAAGAGCAGCATGATGCCAGTATCTTTAATATGTTGTAACTGCAGATGGAGCTGCCACTGTTGAAGCCTTGCAGGCAGAACCTGCCCGAGCCAAGGAACAAGCAAGGTTGGGTAATGCGGTGTGAAGGCAGCCGAAGAGTTGCAAGCCGAGAAGGCCGCGCATGGTGAGACCCGAGACAAGATGGCCAAGATGGCTATAGAATTAAAAGCCACCGCTGACCGTTGCCGGGTTCTTGAAAAGGAAAACCAAGCGAAGGCATCGGACCTTGAGAAGGCTGATGCGACAAAAAAGGATCTCCGCTCTACTATGAAGGCAAACAAGGAGGAGCTGCAGGAAGCTGGGGATATTGTAGCTGGGAAATCCTTTATGTTGCGGAGGAAATTCGAAGATCCACGGTATGCCCCTCTGGATCGGCTGTGGAGTTCGGAGGATGTGTATATGGATTTGGCAGCGAGCGCTGCCGATGTGGCCAAGTACTTCCAGGGTCAGACGGACCGTGAACTAGACCAGCTGTTTTGGAGACAATTCCATTCTCCCGAGCGTCCACTTTCATTAACTGACCAATTAGCTGAATGGGCCGAACTAAATAGGTTGTCCGGACTCTCCATGAGGTCTGTTGTGGATCAGCTATGGCCGGAAAGGTCAAAACCGAACAGCTATTTCAGCTTGGTGCAGCAGGTCCTTGACGTGGTGCCACGCATTAATGCGATGAGGAGGTCGGCATGCATAGAGGGCGCACGAATGGCATTTGCCCGTGTTAAGGCATACTGGGCGGAGATGGATGCTACCAATGTTGCAGCGCAGGATTCGGCTATAGGTCGAAAGGCTGCCGAGCACTACTTTGAAGAAGTTCTTGAGGGTGCCCGTTTGATAGAGACCCAGTGCTCAAAAAATATTATGTTTGAGTGATATGTAATCTCATTGTAAGCGAAATGCTTTTATAAATTTTTATAAGGCTATTTTTATACTTTTACCTAAAAGAAGTATGATGCCTCCTGGGCGGCCGTTTATGTATACATGTGTATAACCTGAAAGATTGCAGTCGTCGGCTTCAACCCCCACGCGTATAATGCGGAGGTGCTAGCAAAAACACGCGTTCACACTTAACCCAACGTCTTGGTCCTATTAAGGAGGTGATAGCGGAGCGAGCGAGGCAACCGGACTATAATGCTTTAGCACTTTCACTTAGCCATAGGAGTTTGACAGTGGGGCTACTAGATAGCCCCTGGTGGCTCCGCACTCTCCCGATTCCGGGGTGCGTACATGCCTGGCCGGAAAACGGCCCTTCGTTAAGGCGGAGGAATTCTAACATTCCCACAGGCCATCGAGTGGTTGACCAGTCTCACGCTATATCATGACAGTCAGTTTTCGGCTTTCTCTACTGAGGTGCTCGTCCGGATGAACCAGGGCACAATCGCAGTAGTTCTCCTGGTGCTACCTTAGCCGGCAAGGCAGAACACAAGGCACCAAAACATAGGAGCCGGGCAAACCCAACATTTGACCAAGGACAATGATTCGGAGCTGATGCATATAGGGCCAAACTCGCGACGCCGAACACTCCCTAAGGTATTCGGTCTTTGTGGTATAAACCGGGCCTAAATAGTGGCCTTTGTAAGAAGCCCCTTGTGTCCAGGTACGTGCATTGTTCTGGCATGGCCACGTGCCAAGACATCAGCATCCTTCTCAATGGTGGATATGTATCAACAAGAGACAGTAAAAAAGGTTTACGCATGGTCTTAATCTAAAATGAATCCTTGGAGCGGGTCCCTGCTGCACGTCTGCGCCTGTGTCTCCGTTGTGCCGTATCGTGGACGGGTATAGCACGATGATTGTCTGTAAAAGAGAGGAAGTTAAGTGAAAAAGTTGTCGTGCAAAAAGATAGTTTTTAAAGAAACCATGTATAATTCAAGATGATAAGAAATTGCCACTTGTCTGCGCGCATTGAGCCCCTTGTATTGACAAATAGGGGTGTGACCACTTATTTCGTATAAATAGCGGCGCCAGACTTGATTAGTAGTATTTGAGGTCTTGACGACCTATTGGATGCTTTCGCTTGTCCGGGCGCCTTTAGTGTGCGGCGGCCAAGGCAGCCTCACTCTCTTCGGCGCGCAGAGATCGCTTGATATTTCCGTGCACTGTAATGATGCCATGTGGACCGGGCATCTTGAGTGTGAGGGAGGCGTAGTGTGGTATTGCATTAAAGCGAGCGAAAGCTTCGCGTCCGAGCAGTGCTTGATATCCACTTTGAAACGGAGCGATGTGGAAAGTTAAATGCTCGCGATGGAAGTTATCGGGGGAGCCGAATATAACTTGTAGTAGGAGGGAGCCCGTACAACGAGCCCCTGGGCCTGGCATTACTCCTTTAAAGGTGGTATTGCTATGGAGAATTTGTGTTGGGTCTAACCCCATCCCGCGGATTGTATCCTGATATATTAGGTTTAGGCTACTGCCGCCGTCCATCAAGACTCTTGTGAAGTGATATCCGCCAATTACTGGGTCTAATACCAAGGCAGCCCATCCCGCGTGTCGGATACTTGCTGAGTAATCGTGATGGTCGAAAGTGATCGGTTGAGATGACCAGTGGCAGGACTTCGTGGTGACAGGCACTTGGGTATACTTTCCTAGGAGTGCCACGTTGTTTTTTCCCTTGATTATGTGTAACACATTTACTGTTTTGACTTCTGGTGGAAATTTCTTTTGTTCCCCCGTGTCTTGCTTGGGGGGCTCGTCCTCGTTTTCACTTGGTGTATCATCCCCCTTGTGTACGGCGTTGAGCTTGCCGGACTGCTTGAAGACCCAACATTCTCTATGGGTATGATTAGCAGGTTTACCAGGGGTACTATGAATCTGACATACTTGGTCCAGAATTTTCTTGAGGCTGGACAATTCATCCCTGGTGCCTTTAGGGGGCGGCTTTTGACCTGGCCGAGAGCTTTTGAATCCGGCATTTACTGTCGTGCCCTTCGTGTTGTCTTCTTTATTCCGGTGTTTGTTATTGCTGTAGCGTCGTGATTTCCCGTTTCCATCTCTAACTCCGGATGTACTGGGGTCGCTAGTGCTACATCTGGCTAGCCAGCTGTCCTCACCCGCGCAAAAGCGGGTCATGAGGTTTGTTAATGCGGCCATCGTTCTCGGCTTATTTTGGCCGAGGTGTCTGGCGAGCCATTCGTCACGGACGCTATGCTTGAAAGCTGCTAAGGCTTCGGCATTCGGACATTCGACAATCTGGTTATTTTTAGTAAGAAACCTGTTCCAAAGCTTTCGGGATGACTCTCCGGGCTGTTGAGTTATATGACTCAAATCGTCCGCATCCGGAGGTCGGACATAAGTCCCTTGAAAATTTTCCCGAAAGGCATCTTCGAGCTCTTCCCAACTTCCAATGGAGCTTTCGGGGAGGCCTTTGAGCCAGTGACGACCTGGCCCTTTGAGCTTGAGGGGTGTACTTTATGGCGTGGAGATCATCTCCTCAAGCCATATGGATATGAAGGATGTAGTCCTCAATCCAGACCCCAGGGTCTGTTGTTCCGTCGTATGCCTCTATGTTTACGGGCTTGAATCCCTCTGGAAATTCGTGGTCCAGAACCTCATCGGTGAAACATAGGGGGTGTGCGGCCCCCCTGTAGCTGGGTGTACCGCGTTGTTCGGATGTTTGTTGTGTTGCATTGTATGCTGGGGCGCGCTTGCATGGTCCATAGATGGATCTTGTTGCACCGTCCTTTGGGTGCGAGCCCTCGCATTGGTTGCGTGTTGTATGGTGAGCGGCGTTGTATGATGCTCTGTGTTGGTAGAGGGGTCGTCTATCCGACCAGGTGGCTACTTTGATATTTGGTTGTGGGGGGTCTGAGGCCTCCTCATGGAATTCGGGTAGCAGCTTCCACTTTGGGTAGCTCCTGGAGGGGCGATTGTCGCCGTACCTTGCTGCCGTGTTGAGTATTTTACTCCATCTGATTTGGACTATGCCTTGTGCGGCCTTGAGCCTTTGCTTCTGCTTTTTCAGACTCCTCGCGGTGGCAACGAGCCTTTTACGGGCAGTCTGCTGCTCCGGGTGCCTGTCCGGCGTTATGTCGTCCGGACCATTATCCTTGATAAAAATTTGTTTGTTCGGTTTGATTATCCAGATTGCCGTTGTCCGGCAGCGGTTCGCCCTGCTCCAGCGCTGGGTCTGTGTGATCGCTATTTCTGTCGAGGCGGGATTTGGGGCGGCGCTTGTGTCGCCGCTTGGACTGCTTTTCGAGGGAACAAGCCTTCGGTGCGTCCTTCCGCTTCTCGTCATCATCTTTTGGTGCGTCCACCATGTATACGTCATATGACGAGGTGGCGTTCTAGGGCCCAATAGGCGCTAGTTCTTCATCGTCTCCTTCATCGGCGTCCATACCATCGATGTCCTTGGAGTCGAAGTCGAGCATGTCGGTTAAATCGTCGACGGTGGCTACAAAGTGGGTGGTGGGTGGGCTTTGAATTTCTTCATCGTCCGTATCCCAATCTCGCTGACCGTAGTCCGGCCAGGGCTCTCCTGATAAAGAGAGAGACTTTAGTGATTTCATAATATCGCCAAAGGGCGAGTGCTAAAAGATGTCCGCGGCAGTAAACTCCATGATCGGCGCCCAACCGGATTCGATCGGCAGAGGCGCGAACGGCTCGGAGTCCGGAGAGGAGTCCGGCTCCTTGGAATCATGAGTCTCGCGGAGTGCGGGGCCGGTGTTTGGCTCAATCACCGTTAGGATCGCCGCCCCCGAGGCAGCGTCCAACCATCCATCCACGATTGGTGCTGTTGGCTCTGAACTAAGGGTCGAAGCCGATGCGGGTGCGGCCTTTAGGGCACTGTTAGGTGGCAGAGCTAGATCATGCTCGTCGTGGCAGTGCGGGGCGCTTGGCAGTGGCTCGAATCCGTCGAAGATCAAGTCCCCGCGGATGTCAGCCATGTAGTTTAAACTTCCAAATCTGACCTGACGGCCAGGGGCATAGCTTTCGATCTGCTCTAGATGGCCAAGTGAATTGGCCCACAGTGCAAAGCCGCCGAAGACACAGATCTGTCTGGGGAGACAAGTTCCACCCTGGACCGCATCACTATCGATGATCGTGGGAGCCATCAAGCCTGATGGCGACGACACAGAGGAACTCTCAATGAAAGCACCAATGTCGGTGTCAAAACCGGCGGATCTCGGGTAGGGGGTCCCGAACTGTGCGTCTAGGCCGGATGGTAACAGGAGGCAAGGGACACGAAGTTTTACCTAGGTTCGGGCCCTCTCGATGGAGGTAAAACCCTACGTCCTGCTTGATTAATATTGATGATATGGGTAGTACAAGAGTAGATCTACCACAAGATCGGAGAGGCTAAACCCTAGAAGCTAGCCTATGGTATGATTGTTGTTGTGTATGTTGTCCTACGGACTAAAATCCTCCGGTTTATATAGACACCGGAGAGGGTTAGGGTTACAAAGTCAGTTACAATGGTAGGAGATCTACATATCCGTATCGCCAAGCTTGCCTTCCACGCCAAGGAAAGTCCCTTCCGGACACGGGACGAAGTCTTCAATCTTGTATCTTCATAGTTGTAACGCCCTCGATGCGGCTATATCTCCCACGTGTCGAAGCACGACTTAGAGGCATAACCGCATTGAAAGCAATGTCGCAAGTGAGGTAATCTTCACACAACCCATGTAATACATAAGGGAAAGAGATACATAGTTGTCTTACAATCGCCACTTCACACAATTACAAGAATAAAGGTTTACATCATCCGGATACAATCAAGGTCCGACTACGGAACCAAAATAAAAGAAGAACCCCAAATGCGACAAAGGTCCCCGATCGACCCCAACTGGGCTCCACTACTGATCAACTAGAACGAAGCAACACAAAGGACAAGATCTTCGACGAGCTCCTCCTTGAGCTTTGTTGCGTCACCTGCTCTATTCAGCGGCACCTGCAAGCTGGTTTTGGAAGTATCTGTGAGCCACAGGGACTCAGCAATCTCGCACCCTCGCGATCAAGACTATTTAAGCTTATGGGTAAGGTAAAGGTATGAGGTGGAGCTGCAGCAAGCGACTAGCATATATGGTGGCTAACATACGCAAAAGGGAGCGAGAAGAGAAGGCAAAGCACGATCGATAAAAGTATGATCAAGAAGTGATCCTATAGAAACCTACGTCAAACATAACTCCAACACCGTGTTCACTTCCCGGACACCGCCGGAAAGAGACCATCACGGTTACACACGCGGTTGATGCATTTTAATTAAATTAAGGTTCAAGTTATCTACAACCGGACATTAAGAAATTCCCATCTGCCCATAACCGCGGGCACGGCTTTCGAAAGTTCAAATCCCTGCAGGGGTGTCCCAACTTAGCCCATGACAAGCTCTCACGGTCAACGAAGGAATAGACCTCCTCCCGAGACGTTCCGATCAGACTCGGTATCCTGGTACAACAAGACATCCTCGACAATGGTAAAACAAGTCCAGCAAGACCGCCCGATGCACCGACATCCCGATAGGAGCTGCACATATCTCGTTCTCAGGGCAACACCGGATAAGCAATCCGTACAACAAAAACCAGCCCTCGAGTTTCCCCGAGGTGGCGCTGCAAGGGGCTCTAGTTTGGACCAACACTTAGACAAGCACTGGCCCGGGGGGGTTAAAATAAAGATGACCCTCGGGATGCGCGACTCCCAAGGGAAAGAGGCTAGGTGGCGAATGGAAAAACCAAGGTTGGGCCTTGCTGGAGGAGTTTTATTCAAAGCGAACTGTCAAGGGGTTGCCATTATAACACAACCGCGTAAGGAACGCAAAATCCGGGAACATAACACCGATATGACGGAAACTAGGGCGGCAAGAGTGGAACAAAACACCAGGCATAAGGCCGAGCCTTCCACCCTTTACCAAGTGTATAGATGTATTAATTAAATAAGATATAATGTGATATCCCAACAAGTAAACATGTTCCAACAAGGAACAACATCTCCATGTTCCAACAAGGAACAAACTTCAATCTTCACCTGCAACTAACAACGCTATAAGAAGGGCTGAGCAAAGCAGTAACATAGCCAAACAACGGTTTGCTAGGACAAGGTGGGTTAGAGGCTTGGTTCAACAATATGGGTGGCATGATAAGCAAGTGGTAGGTATCGCAACATAGGCATAGCAAAAGAGCGAGCATCTAGCAAGCAAAGATAGAAGTGATTTCGAGGGTATGGTCATCTTGCCTGAAATCCCACAAGGAAGAAGAACGAGTCCATGAAGAAGACAAATGGACGTAGTCGAACGAATCCTCACAACCACGACATTATCGGAACCAACCCGAAGAAGCAACACCGGAAAGAAGCAAACAACATAGTAAACACCCAACACATGACCATGGTATGATATGCGAGATGCGGTATGCGATGCATATGCGTGATTTGCAAGGGAAAGCATGAACCTGGCCTCAACATGGAAATCCAAGTGTGCCACTGGAAAGATGAGATGAAATCGCTTGAAAACGATATAAAGAACACCGGAATCGGAGTTACGGTTTGGAAATGGCAAGCGATTCAAATATGGCACCGGTCTGCGATTCACAGCAAGTAGCCATCTAAATGCAATGAGATGAACAAGCTACAGCTCCCAAACATGGCATAAAAATACATGGCAGGGATGCATTCATGATGCTTAACAAAAGTCTAGCACTGAGCTGCGGCCAATTCGTCCATTAACAGGTTCAAACAAGCATGGCAAAAATGCATATGACAAACAGATCTCAGACTTAGTGAAATTAACACTTGTCTGGAATTTCAGATCAGGTAGCACTCTTCGGATCAACAAAACCACATGCTACAGGACCTGAACATGGCAAAGTAAAGCATGGCATTGAGCTACACAAAGAGCTTAACAAAAGTCCCTTAGTGACCTTGAGCCAAAAGGGATCAGAAAATACAATTGCAAGCATGTGAACATAGAAAAAACAGAATCAGATCACAGACTTGGTGAAAACTGGAACATGCTGAAACATAACTCAAGTAGGCATGTTTACGAGCTCGATGCACTCACTACTGGGAAAGTCATGATAAGCTAAGCATACATCCATCAAGAACACACAAAATGCAAGCTAGACATGGAAAGAACAATAGCATATCATGCACGGATCAACTACAACATCATCGGCAAAATTGCAAACAAGTTGACAATCTGCCCAGATTCACAAAGTAGCAAAAGTAGAGCTCGATTGACTCAAGCTAGGGTTCTCCATAATGGAAAACAAAGACATGGATGGATAGAGCACTACAAGATTAACAAAACATCCTTACTGATCATCCTCAAAAGAGGCACAGATCACTAGGAAACAACATGAACATATGGCATCATAAGATAAACAGATCAAGGACTTAGTGGAATTGCTAAGTCCCTGAAAACAGAGTTAACAAGTGCACCACTTTGCAAGCTTGTGCTAGTCACCTCACACATCACAAAAATACATGGGTTGCACCTCTGGAAAGATGACAAAACCCTTAACAAAACATATGTAGAGCATCAGGGCATATCATGCCCACATTAAACATGGCAAAAATGACAAAAAGCTAAACGGCGTAGCAGATCTGACAATTATCTCAAGTAGCCTTCTTCTAACAGCATTTCAGGCATCAAGATGAACTCAAATGAAAATGATGCAATGGAATGAAATGATGTACTCTCTGAGATGAACATTTTCATATGCTATATGCATGAATCGGAGCTACGGACGCAAAGTTACAATGCAATGAACGTGAGCACTTGGATCAGGAAAAACCGGGGATTTTGTGATAATTATACCTCCGGAAAAGTAAAACCGGGACGAAGTGGTACGGGACAGAGGGATCCGGATCTGGACGGGGCGTTTGGATGGACGCGCGGGTGGATCTGATCCCGCTTCGCGGATCTCGCCGGAGATGGAGGAGACGGTGGCCGGCTCAAGGAGCTCCGGTGACCGGGCGGCGCGGCCGGGGTGAGCTCGCCGGCGGGAGGCGCATGGCGGTGGAGGAAGCAGCGGGGAGGCGCGGCTGCGGAGGCGCGGCAGCGGCGAAGTGGCGGAGCTCGGCGGCGGCGGCGGTGAGCGGCGGAGCG